>NW_027485030.1:0-67579 GCF_050908995.1 Andrena cerasifolii
AAAAACCGATATTGAAAAACTGATATTGAAACCGATATTAGAACCGATATTGAAAAACCGATATTGAAAAACCGATAATGAAACCGATATTAGAACCGATATTGAAAAACCGATATTGAAAAACAAATATTGAAAAACTGATATCGAAAAACTGATATTGAAAAACCGATATTGAAAAGCCGATATTGATTCCGATATTAGAACCGATATTGAAAAACCGATATTGAAAAACAAATGTTGAAAAACTGATATCGAAAAACTGATATTGAAAAACCGATATTGAAAAACCGATATTGAAGAACAAATATTGAAAAACCGATATTGAAAAACTGATATTGAAACCGATATTAGAACCGATATTGAAAAACCGATATTGAAAAACCGATATTGAAAAACCTATATCGAAAAACTGATATTGCAAAACCGATATTGAATCCGATATTAGAACCGATATTGAAAAACCGATATTGAAAAACAAATATTGAAAAACTGATATCGAAAAACTGATATTGAAAAACCGATATTGAAAACCCGATATTGAATCCGATATTAGAACCGATATTCAAAAACCGATATTGGAGAACAAATATTGAAAAACTGATATCGAAAAACTGATATTGAAAAACCGATATTGAAAAGCCGATAATGATTCCGATATTAGAACCGATATTGAAAAACAAATATTGAAAAACTGATATCGAAAAACTGATATTGAAAAACCGATATTGAAAAACCGATATTGAAACCGATATTAGAACCGATATTGAAAAACCGATATTGAAAAACAAATATTGAAAAACTGATATCGAAAAACTGATATTGCAAAACCGATATTGAAAAACCGATATTGAAAAACCTATATCGAAAAACTGATATTGCAAAACCGATATTGAATCCGATATTAGAACCGATATTGAAAAACCGATATTGAAAAACAAATATTGAAAAACTGATATCGAAAAACTGATATTGAAAAACCGATATTGAAAACCCGATATTGAATCCGATATTAGAACCGATATTCAAAAACCGATATTGGAGAACAAATATTGAAAAACTGATATCGAAAAACTGATATTGCAAAACCGATATTGAAAAACCGATATTGAAAAACCTATATCGAAAAACTGATATTGCAAAACCGATATTGAATCCGATATTAGAACCGATATTGAAAAACCGATATTGAAAAACAAATATTGAAAAACTGATATCGAAAAACTTATATTGAAAAACCGATATTGAAAACCCGATATTGAATCCGATATTAGAACCGATATTGAAAAACCGATATTGAAAAACAAATATTGAAAAACTGATATCGAAAAACTGATATTGAAAAACCGATATTGAAAAGCCGATAATGATTCCGATATTAGAACCGATATTCAAAAACCGATATTGGAGAACAAATATTCAAAAACCGATATTGAAAAACTGATATTGAAAAACTGATATTGAAAAACTGATATTGCAAAACCGATATTGAATCCGATATTAGAACCGATATTGAAAAACCGATATTGAAAAACAAATATTGAAAAACCGATATTGAAAAACTGATATTGAAACCGATATTAGAACCGATATTGAAACCGATATTAGAACCGATATTGAAAAACCGATATTGAAAAACCTATATCGAAAAACTGATATTGCAAAACCGATATTGAAAAACCGATATTGAAAACCCGATATTGAATCCGATATTAGAACCGATATTCAAAAACCGATATTGGAGAACAAATATTGAAAAACTGATATCGAAAAACTGATATTGAAAACCCGATATTGAAAAACCGATATTGAAAAACCGATATTGAATCCGATATTAGAACCGATATTGAAAAACCGATATTGAATCCGATATTGGAACCGATATACAAAAACCGACATTGGAGAACAAATATTGAAAAACTGATATCGAAAAACTGATATTGAAAAACCGATATTGAAAAGCCGATATTGATTCCGATATAAGAACCGATATTGAAAAACCGATATTGAAAAACAAATATTGAAAAACTGATATCGAAAAACTGATATTGAAAAACCGATATTGAAAAACCGATATTGAAGAACAAATATTGAAAAACCGATATTGAAAAACTGATATTGAAACCGATATTAGAACCGATATTGAAAAACCGATATTGAAAAACCGATAATGAAACCGATATTAGAACCGATATTGAAAAACCGATATTGAAAAACAAATATTGAAAAACTGATATCGAAAAACTGATATTGAAAAACCGATATTGAAAAGCCGATATTGATTCCGATATTAGAACCGATATTGAAAAACCGATATTGAAAAACAAATGTTGAAAAACTGATATCGAAAAACTGATATTGAAAAACCGATATTGAAAAACCGATATTGAAGAACAAATAGTGAAAAACCGATATTGAAAAACTGATATTGAAACCGATATTAGAACCGATATTGAAAAACCGATATTGAAAAACCGATATTGAAAAACCTATATCGAAAAACTGATATTGCAAAACCGATATTGAATCCGATATTAGAACCGATATTGAAAAACCGATATTGAAAAACAAATATTGAAAAACTGATATCGAAAAACTGATATTGAAAAACCGATATTGAAAACCCGATATTGAATCCGATATTAGAACCGATATTCAAAAACCGATATTGGAGAACAAATATTGAAAAACTGATATCGAAAAACTGATATTGAAAAACCGATATTGAAAAGCCGATAATGATTCCGATATTAGAACCGATATTGAAAAACAAATATTGAAAAACTGATATCGAAAAACTGATATTGAAAAACCGATATTGAAAAACCGATATTGAAACCGATATTAGAACCGATATTGAAAAACCGATATTGAAAAACAAATATTGAAAAACTGATATCGAAAAACTGATATTGCAAAACCGATATTGAAAAACCGATATTGAAAAACCTATATCGAAAAACTGATATTGCAAAACCGATATTGAATCCGATATTAGAACCGATATTGAAAAACCGATATCGAAAAACTGATATTGCAAAACCGATATTGAATCCGATATTAGAACCGATATTGAAAAACCGATATTGAAAAACAAATATTGAAAAACTGATATCGAAAAACTGATATTGAAAAACCGATATTGAAAAGCCGATATTGATTCCGATATTAGAACCGATATTGAAAAACCGATATTGAAAAACAAATATTGAAAAACTGATATCGAAAAACTGATATTGAAAAACCGATATTGAAAAACCGATATTGAAGAACAAATATTGAAAAACCGATATTGAAAAACTGATATTGAAACCGATATTAGAACCGATATTGAAAAACCGATATTGAAAAACAAATATTGAAAAACTGATATCGAAAAACTGATATTGAAAAACCGATATTGAAAACCCGATATTGAAAAACAAATATTGAAAAACTGATATCGAAAAACTGATATTGAAAACCCGATATTGAAAAACCGATATTGAAACCGATATTAGAACCGATATTGAAAAACCGATATTGAAAAACCTATATCGAAAAACTGATATTGCAAAACCGATATTGAAAAACCGATATTGAAAACCCGATATTGAATCCGATATTAGAACCGATATTCAAAAACCGATATTGGAGAACAAATATTGAAAAACTGATATCGAAAAACTGATATTGAAAACCCGATATTGAAAAACCGATATTGAAAAACCGATATTGAATCCGATATTAGAACCGATATTGAAAAACCGATATTGAATCCGATATTGGAACCGATATACAAAAACCGACATTGGAGAACAAATATTGAAAAACTGATATCGAAAAACTGATATTGAAAAACCGATATTGAAAAGCCGATATTGATTCCGATATAAGAACCGATATTGAAAAACCGATATTGAAAAACAAATATTGAAAAACTGATATCGAAAAACTGATATTGAAAAACCGATATTGAAAAACCGATATTGAAGAACAAATATTGAAAAACCGATATTGAAAAACTGATATTGAAACCGATATTAGAACCGATATTGAAAAACCGATATTGAAAAACCGATAATGAAACCGATATTAGAACCGATATTGAAAAACCGATATTGAAAAACAAATATTGAAAAACTGATATCGAAAAACTGATATTGAAAAACCGATATTGAAAAGCCGATATTGATTCCGATATTAGAACCGATATTGAAAAACCGATATTGAAAAACAAATGTTGAAAAACTGATATCGAAAAACTGATATTGAAAAACCGATATTGAAAAACCGATATTGAAGAACAAATATTGAAAAACCGATATTGAAAAACTGATATTGAAACCGATATTAGAACCGATATTGAAAAACCGATATTGAAAAACCGATATTGAAAAACCTATATCGAAAAACTGATATTGCAAAACCGATATTGAATCCGATATTAGAACCGATATTGAAAAACCGATATTGAAAAACAAATATTGAAAAACTGATATCGAAAAACTGATATTGAAAAACCGATATTGAAAACCCGATATTGAATCCGATATTAGAACCGATATTCAAAAACCGATATTGGAGAACAAATATTGAAAAACTGATATCGAAAAACTGATATTGAAAAACCGATATTGAAAAGCCGATAATGATTCCGATATTAGAACCGATATTGAAAAACAAATATTGAAAAACTGATATCGAAAAACTGATATTGAAAAACCGATATTGAAAAACCGATATTGAAACCGATATTAGAACCGATATTGAAAAACCGATATTGAAAAACAAATATTGAAAAACTGATATCGAAAAACTGATATTGCAAAACCGATATTGAAAAACCGATATTGAAAAACCTATATCGAAAAACTGATATTGCAAAACCGATATTGAATCCGATATTAGAACCGATATTGAAAAACCGATATTGAAAAACAAATATTGAAAAACTGATATCGAAAAACTGATATTGAAAAACCGATATTGAAAACCCGATATTGAATCCGATATTAGAACCGATATTCAAAAACCGATATTGGAGAACAAATATTGAAAAACTGATATCGAAAAACTGATATTGCAAAACCGATATTGAAAAACCGATATTGAAAAACCTATATCGAAAAACTGATATTGCAAAACCGATATTGAATCCGATATTAGAACCGATATTGAAAAACCGATATTGAAAAACAAATATTGAAAAACTGATATCGAAAAACTTATATTGAAAAACCGATATTGAAAACCCGATATTGAATCCGATATTAGAACCGATATTGAAAAACCGATATTGAAAAACAAATATTGAAAAACTGATATCGAAAAACTGATATTGAAAAACCGATATTGAAAAGCCGATATTGAAAAACCTATATCGAAAAACTGATATTGCAAAACCGATATTGAATCCGATATTAGAACCGATATTGAAAAACCGATATTGAAAAACAAATATTGAAAAACTGATATCGAAAAACTGATATTGAAAAACCGATATTGAAAACCCGATATTGAAAAACAAATATTGAAAAACTGATATCGAAAAACTGATATTGAAAACCCGATATTGAAAAACTGATATTGAAACCGATATTAGAACCGATATTGAAAAACCGATATTGAAAAACAAATATTGAAAAACTGATATCGAAAAACTGATATTGAAAAACCGATATTGAAAAACCGATATTGAAGAACAAATATTGAAAAACCGATATTGAAAAACTGATATTGAAACCGATATTAGAACCGATATTGAAAAACCGATATTGAAAAACCGATATTGAAAAACCTATATCGAAAAACTGATATTGCAAAACCGATATTGAAAAACCGATATTGAAAAACCTATATCGAAAAACTGATATTGCAAAACCGATATTGAATCCGATATTAGAACCGATATTGAAAAACCGATATTGAAAAACAAATATTGAAAAACTGATATCGAAAAACTTATATCGAAAAACTGATATTGCAAAACCGATATTGAAAAGCCGATATTGATTCCGATATTAGAACCGATATTGAAAAACCGATATTGAAAAACAAATATTGAAAAACTGATATCGAAAAACTGATATTGAAAAACCGATATTGAAAAACCGATATTGAAGAACAAATATTGAAAAACCGATATTGAAAAACTGATATTGAAACCGATATTAGAACCGATATTGAAAAACCGATATTGAAAAACAAATATTGAAAAACTGATATCGAAAAACTGATATTGAAAAACCGATATTGAAAACCCGATATTGAAAAACAAATATTGAAAAACTGATATCGAAAAACTGATATTGAAAACCCGATATTGAAAAACTGATATTGAAACCGATATTAGAACCGATATTGAAAAACCGATATTGGAGAACAAATATTGAAAAACTGATATCGAAAAACTGATATCGAAAAACTGATATTGAAAAACCGATATTGAAAAGCCGATATTGATTCCGATATTAGAACCGATATTGAAAAACCGATATTGAAAAACAAATATTGAAAAACTGATATCGAAAAACTGATATTGAAAAACCGATATTGAAAAACCGATATTGAAGAACAAATATTGAAAAACCGATATTGAAAAACTGATATTGAAACCGATATTAGAACCGATATTGAAAAACCGATATTGAAAAACAAATATTGAAAAACTGATATCGAAAAACTGATATTGAAAAACCGATATTGAAAAACCGATATTGAAGAACAAATATTGAAAAACCGATATTGAAAAACTGATATTGAAACCGATATTAGAACCGATATTGAAAAACCGATATTGAAAAACCTATATCGAAAAACTGATATTGCAAAACCGATATTGAAAAACCGATATTGAAAAACCTATATCGAAAAACTGATATTGCAAAACCGATATTGAATCCGATATTAGAACCGATATTGAAAAACCGATATTGAAAAACAAATATTGAAAAACTGATATCGAAAAACTTATATCGAAAAACTGATATTGCAAAACCGATATTGAATCCGATATTAGAACCGATATTGAAAAACCGATATTGAAAAACAAATATTGAAAAACTGATATCGAAATACTGATATTGAAAAACCGATATTGAAAACCCGATATTGAATCCGATATTAGAACCGATATTCAAAAACCGATATTGGAGAACAAATATTGAAAAACTGATATCGAAAAACTGATATTGAAAAACCGATATTGAAAAGCCGATAATGATTCCGATATTAGAACCGATATTGAAAAACAAATATTGAAAAACTGATATCGAAAAACTGATATTGAAAAACCGATATTGAAAAACCGATATTGAAAAACCGATATTGAAAAACCGATATTGAAAAACCGATATTGAAAAACCTATATCGAAAAACTGATATTGCAAAACCGATATTGAAAAACCGATATTGAAAAACCTATATCGAAAAACTGATATTGCAAAACCGATATTGAATCCGATATTAGAACCGATATTGAAAAACCGATATTGAAACCGATATTAGAACCGATATTGAAAAACCGATATTGAAAAACCGATATTGAAAAACAAATATTGAAAAACTGATATCGAAAAACTGATATTGAAAAGCCGATATTGATTCCGATATTAGAACCGATATTGAAAAACAAATATTGAAAAACTGATATCGAAAAACTGATATCGAAAAACTGATATTGAAAAGCCGATATTGATTCCGATATTAGAACCGATATTCAAAAACCGATATTGAAAAACCGATATTGAAACCGATATTAGAACCGATATTGAAAAACCGATATTGAAAAACAAATATTGAAAAACTGATATCGAAAAACTGATATTGAAAAACCGATATTGAAAAGCCGATAATGATTCCGATATTAGAACCGATATTGAAAAACCGATATTGAAAAACAAATATTGAAAAACTGATATCGAAAAACTGATATTGAAAAACCGATATTGAAAAACCGATATTGAAGAACAAATATTGAAAAACCGATATTGAAAAACTGATATAGATACCGATATTAGAACCGATATTGAAAAACCGATATTGAAAAACCGATATTGAAAACCCGATATTGAATCCGATATTAGAACCGATATTCAAAAACCGATATTGGAGAACAAATATTGAAAAACTGATATCGAAAAACTGATATTGAAAAACCGATATTGAAAAGCCGATAATGATTCCGATATTAGAACCGATATTGAAAAACAAATATTGAAAAACTGATATCGAAAAACTGATATTGAAAAACCGATATTGAAAAACCGATATTGAAACCGATATTAGAACCGATATTGAAAAACCGATATTGAAACCGATATTATAACCGATATTGAAAAACCGATATTGAAAAACAAATATTGAAAAACTGATATCGAAAAACTGATATTGCAAAACCGATATTGAAAAACCGATATTGAAAAACCTATATCGAAAAACTGATATTGCAAAACCGATATTGAAAAACCGATATTGAAAAACCTATATCGAAAAACTGATATTGCAAAACCGATATTGAATCCGATATTAGAACCGATATTGAAAAACCGATATTGAAAAACAAATATTGAAAAACTGATATCGAAAAACTGATATTGAAAAACCGATATTGAAAACCCGATATTGAAAAACAAATATTGAAAAACTGATATCGAAAAACTGATATTGAAAACCCGATATTGAAAAACTGATATTGAAACCGATATTAGAACCGATATTGAAAAACCGATATTGAAAAACAAATATTGAAAAACTGATATCGAAAAACTGATATTGAAAAACCGATATTGAAAAACCGATATTGAAGAACAAATATTGAAAAACCGATATTGAAAAACTGATATTGAAACCGATATTAAAACCGATATTGAAAAACCGATATTGAAAAACCGATATTGAAAAACCTATATCGAAAAACTGATATTGCAAAACCGATATTGAAAAACCGATATTGAAAAACCTATATCGAAAAACTGATATTGCAAAACCGATATTGAATCCGATATTAGAACCGATATTGAAAAACCGATATTGAAACCGATATTAGAACCGATATTGAAAAACCGATATTGAAAAACCGATATTGAAAAACAAATATTGAAAAACTGATATCGAAAAACTGATATTGAAAAGCCGATATTGATTCCGATATTAGAACCGATATTGAAAAACCGATATTGAAAAACAAATATTGAAAAACTGATATCGAAAAACTGATATTGAAAAACCGATATTGAAAACCCGATATTGAATCCGATATTAGAACCGATATTCAAAAACCGATATTGGAGAACAAATATTGAAAAACTGATATCGAAAAACTGATATCGAAAAACTGATATTGAAAAGCCGATATTGATTCCGATATTAGAACCGATATTCAAAAACCGATATTGAAAAACCGATATTGAAACCGATATTAGAACCGATATTGAAAAACCGATATTGAAAAACAAATATTGAAAAACTGATATCGAAAAACTGATATTGAAAAACCGATATTGAAAAGCCGATAATGATTCCGATATTAGAACCGATATTGAAAAACCGATATTGAAAAACAAATATTGAAAAACTGATATCGAAAAACTGATATTGAAAAACCGATATTGAAAAACCGATATTGAAGAACAAATATTGAAAAACCGATATTGAAAAACTGATATAGAAACCGATATTAGAACCGATATTGAAAAACCGATATTGAAAAACCGATATTGAAAACCCGATATTGAATCCGATATTAGAACCGATATTCAAAAACCGATATTGGAGAACAAATATTGAAAAACTGATATCGAAAAACTGATATTGAAAAACCGATATTGAAAAGCCGATAATGATTCCGATATTAGAACCGATATTGAAAAACAAATATTGAAAAACTGATATCGAAAAACTGATATTGAAAAACCGATATTGAAAACCCGATATTGAATCCGATATTGGAACCGATATTCAAAAACCGATATTGGAGAACAAATATTGAAAAACTGATATCGAAAAACTGATATTGAAAAGCCGATAATGATTCCGATATTAGAACCGATATTGAAAAACAAATATTGAAAAACTGATATCGAAAAACTGATATTGAAAAACCGATATTGAAAACCCGATATTGAATCCGATATTAGAACCGATATTCAAAAACCGATATTGGAGAACAAATATTGAAAAACTGATATCGAAAAACTGATATCGAAAAACTGATATTGAAAAGCCGATATTGATTCCGATATTAGAACCGATATTCAAAAACCGATATTGAAAAACCGATATTGAAACCGATATTAGAACCGATATTGAAAAACCGATATTGAAAAACAAATATTGAAAAACTGATATCGAAAAACTGATATTGAAAAACCGATATTGAAAAGCCGATAATGATTCCGATATTAGAACCGATATTGAAAAACCGATATTGAAAAACAAATATTGAAAAACTGATATCGAAAAACTGATATTGAAAAACCGATATTGAAAAACCGATATTGAAGAACAAATATTGAAAAACCGATATTGAAAAACTGATATAGAAACCGATATTAGAACCGATATTGAAAAACCGATATTGAAAAACCGATATTGAAAACCCGATATTGAATCCGATATTAGAACCGATATTCAAAAACCGATATTGGAGAACAAATATTGAAAAACTGATATCGAAAAACTGATATTGAAAAGCCGATATTGATTCCGATATTAGAACCGATATTCAAAAACCGATATTGAAAAACCGATATTGAAACCGATATTAGAACCGATATTGAAAAACCGATATTGAAAAACAAATATTGAAAAACTGATATCGAAAAACTGATATTGAAAAACCGATATTGAAAAGCCGATAATGATTCCGATATTAGAACCGATATTGAAAAACCGATATTGAAAAACAAATATTGAAAAACTGATATCGAAAAACTGATATTGAAAAACCGATATTGAAAAACCGATATTGAAGAACAAATATTGAAAAACCGATATTGAAAAACTGATATAGAAACCGATATTAGAACCGATATTGAAAAACCGATATTGAAAAACCGATATTGAAAACCCGATATTGAATCCGATATTAGAACCGATATTCAAAAACCGATATTGGAGAACAAATATTGAAAAACTGATATCGAAAAACTGATATTGAAAAACCGATATTGAAAAGCCGATAATGATTCCGATATTAGAACCGATATTGAAAAACAAATATTGAAAAACTGATATCGAAAAACTGATATTGAAAAACCGATATTGAAAACCCGATATTGAATCCGATATTGGAACCGATATTCAAAAACCGATATTGGAGAACAAATATTGAAAAACTGATATCGAAAAACTGATATTGAAAAGCCGATAATGATTCCGATATTAGAACCGATATTGAAAAACAAATATTGAAAAACTGATATCGAAAAACTGATATTGAAAAACCGATATTGAAAAACCGATATTGAAACCGATATTAGAACCGATATTGAAAAACCGATATTGAAAAACAAATATTGAAAAACTGATATCGAAAAACTGATATTGAAAAACCGATATTGAAAAGCCGATAATGATTCCGATATTAGAACCGATATTCAAAAACCGATATTGGAGAACAAATATTCAAAAACCGATATTGAAAAACTGATATTGAAAAACTGATATTGAAAAACTGATATTGAAAAACTGATATTGCAAAACCGATATTGAAAAGCCGATATTGATTCCGATATTAGAACCGATATTGAAAAACCGATATTGAAAAACCGATATTGAAAAACAAATATTGAAAAACTGATATCGAAAAACTGATATTGAAAAACCGATATTGAAAACCCGATATTGAATCCGATATTAGAACCGATATTCAAAAACCGATATTGGAGAACAAATATTGAAAAACTGATATCGAAAAACTGATATTGAAAACCCGATATTGAAAAACCGATATTGAAAAGCCGATATTGATTCCGATATTAGAACCGATATTGAAAAACCGATATTGAAAAACCGATATTGAAAAACAAATATTGAAAAACTGATATCGAAAAACTGATATTGAAAAACCGATATTGAAAAGCCGATAATGATTCCGATATTAGAACCGATATTCAAAAACCGATATTGGAGAACAAATATTGAAAAACTGATATCGAAAAACTGATATTGAAAACCCGATATTGAAAAACCGATATTGAAAAGCCGATATTGATTCCGATATTAGAACCGATATTGAAAAACCGATATTGAAAAACCGATATTGAAAAACAAATATTGAAAAACTGATATCGAAAAACTGATATTGAAAAACCGATATTGAAAAGCCGATAATGATTCCGATATTAGAACCGATATTCAAAAACCGATATTGTAGAACAAATATTCAAAAACCGATATTGAAAAACTGATATTGAAAAACTGATATTGAAAAACTGATATTGCAAAACCGATATTGAATCCGATATTAGAACCGATATTGAAAAACCGATATTGAAAAACAAATATTGAAAAACTGATATCGAAAAACTGATATTGAAAAACCGATATTGAAAACCCGATATTGAATCCAATATTAGAACCGATATTCAAAAACCGATATTGGAGAACAAATATTGAAAAACTGATATCGAAAAACTGATATTGAAAACCCGATATTGAAAAACCGATATTGAAAAACCGATATTGAATCCGATATTAGAACCGATATTGAAAAGCCGATATTGATTCCGATATTAGAACCGATATTGAAAAACCGATATTGAAAAACCGATATTGAAGAACAAATATTGAAAAACCGATATTGAAAAACTGATATTGAAACCGATATTAGAACCGATATTGAAAAACCGATATTGAAAAACCTATATCGAAAAACTGATATTGCAAAACCGATATTGAAAAACCGATATTGAAAACCCGATATTGAATCCGATATTAGAACCGATATTCAAAAACCGATATTGGAGAACAAATATTGAAAAACTGATATCGAAAAACTGATACTGAAAACCCGATATTGAAAAACCGATATTGAAAAACCGATATTGAAAAACCGATATTGAATCCGATATTAGAACCGATATTGAAAAACCGATATTGAATCCGATATTGGAACCGATATACAAAAACCGACATTGGAGAACAAATATTGAAAAACTGATATCGAAAAACTGATATTGAAAAACCGATATTGAAAAGCCGATATTGATTCCGATATTAGAACCGATATTGAAAAACCGATATTGAAAAACTGATATTGAAACCGATATTAGAACCGATATTGAAAAACCGATATTGAAAAACCGATAATGAAACCGATATTAGAACCGATATTGAAAAACCGATATTGAAAAACAAATATTGAAAAACTGATATCGAAAAACTGATATTGAAAAACCGATATTGAAGAGCCGATATTGATTCCGATATTAGAACCGATATTGAAAAACAAATGTTGAAAAACTGATATCCAAAAACTGATATTGAAAAACCGATATTGAAAAACCGATATTGAAGAACAAATATTGAAAAACCGATATTGAAACACTGATATTGAAACCTATATTAGAACCGATATTGAAAAACCGATATTGAAAAACCGATATTGAAAAACCTATATCGAAAAACTGATATTGCAAAACCGATATTGAAAAACCGATATTGAAAAACCTATATCGAAAAACTGATATTGCAAAACCGATATTGAATCCGATATTAGAACCGATATTGAAAAACCGATATTGAAAAACAAATATTGAAAAACTGATATCGAAAAACTGATATTGAAAAACCGATATTGAAAACCCGATATTGAAAAACAAATATTGAAAAACTGATATCGAAAAACTGATATTGAAACCGATATTAGAACCGATATTGAAAAACCGATATTGAAAAACCGATATTGAAAAACCTATATCGAAAAACTGATATTGCAAAACCGATATTGAAAAACCGATATTGAAAAACCTATATCGAAAAACTGATATTGCAAAACCGATATTAAAAAACCGATATTGAAAAACCTATATCGAAAAACTGATATTGCAAAACCGATATTGAATCCGATATTAGAACCGATATTGAAAAACCGATATTGAAAAACAAATATTGAAAAACTGATATCGAAAAACTTATATCGAAAAACTGATATTGCAAAACCGATATTGAATCCGATATTAGAACCGATATTGAAAAACCGATATTGAAAAACAAATATTGAAAAACTGATATCGAAAAACTGATATTGAAAAACCGATTATGAAAAACTGATATTGAAACCGATATTAGAACCGATATTGAAAAACCGATATTGAAAAACCGATATTGAAAAACCTATATCGAAAAACTGATATTGAAAAACTGATATTGAAACCGATATTAGAACCGATATTGAAAAACCGATATTGAAAAACCGATATTGAAAAACCTATATCGAAAAACTGATATTGCAAAACCGATATTGAATCCGATATTAGAACCGATATTGAAAAACCGATATTGAAAAACAAATATTGAAAAACTGATATCGAAAAACTGATATTGAAAAACCGATATTGAAAACCCGATATTGAAAAACAAATATTGAAAAACTGATATCGAAAAACTGATATTGAAAAACCGATATTGAAAAACCGATATTGAAGAACAAATAATGAAAAACCGATATTGAAAAACTGATATTGAAACCGATATTAGAACCGATATTGAAAAACCGATATTGAAAAACCGATATTGAAAAACCTATATCGAAAAACTGATATTGCAAAACCGATATTGAATCCGATATTAGAACCGATATTGAAAAACCGATATTGAAAAACAAATATTGAAAAACTGATATCGAAAAACTGATATTGAAAAACCGATATTGAAAAACCGATATTGAAGAACAAATATTGAAAAACCGATATTGAAAAACTGATATTGAAACCGATATTAGAACCGATATTGAAAAACCGATATTGAAAAACCGATATTGAAAAACCTATATCGAAAAACTGATATTGCAAAACCGATATTGAAAAACCGATATTGAAAAACCTATATCGAAAAACTGATATTGCAAAACCGATATTGAATCCGATATTAGAACCGATATTGAAAAACCGATATTGAAAAACAAATATTGAAAAACTGATATCGAAAAACTGATATTGAAAAACCGATATTGAAAACCCGATATTGAATCCGATATTAGAACCGATATTCAAAAACCGATATTGGAGAACAAATATTGAAAAACTGATATCGAAAAACTGATATTGAAAAACCGATATTGAAAAGCCGATATTGAAACCGATATTAGAACCGATATTGAAAAACCGATATTGGAGAACAAATATTGAAAAACCGATATTGAAAAACTGATATTGAAACCGATATTAGAACCGATATTGAAAAACCGATATTGAAAAACCGATAATGAAACCGATATTAGAACCGATATTGAAAACCCGATATTGAAAAACAAATATTGAAAAACTGATATCGAAAAACTGATATTGAAAAACCGATATTGAAGAACAAATATTGAAAAACCGATATTGAAAAACTGATATTGAAACCGATATTAGAACCGATATTGAAAAACCGATATTGAAAAACCGATATTGAAAAACCTATATCGAAAAACTGATATTGCAAAACCGATATTGAAAAACCGATATTGAAAAACCTATATCGAAAAACTGATATTGAAAAACTGATATTGAAACCGATATTAGAACCGATATTGAAAAACCGATATTGAAAAACCGATATTGAAAAACCTATATCGAAAAACTGATATTGCAAAACCGATATTGAATCCGATATTAGAACCGATATTGAAAAACCGATATTGAAAAACAAATATTGAAAAACCGATATTGAAAAACTGATATTGAAACCGATATTAGAACCGATATTGAAAAACCGATATTGAAAAACCTATATCGAAAAACTGATATTGCAAAACCGATATTGAAAAACCGATATTGAAAACCCGATATTGAATCCGATATTAGAACCGATATTCAAAAACCGATATTGGAGAACAAATATTGAAAAACTGATATCGAAAAACTGATATTGAAAACCCGATATTGAAAAACCGATATTGAAAAACCGATATTGAATCCGATATTAGAACCGATATTGAAAAACCGATATTGAATCCGATATTGGAACCGATATACAAAAACCGACATTGGGGAACAAATATTGAAAAACTGATATCGAAAAACTGATATTGAAAAACCGATATTGAAAAGCCGATATTGATTCCGATATTAGAACCGATATTGAAAAACCGATATTGAAAAACAAATATTGAAAAACTGATATCGAAAAACTGATATTGAAAAACCGATATTGAAAAACCGATATTGAAGAACAAATATTGAAAAACCGATATTGAAAAACTGATATTGAAACCGATATTAGAACCGATATTGAAAAACCGATATTGAAAAACCGATAATGAAACCGATATTAGAACCGATATTGAAAAACCGATATTGAAAAACAAATATTGAAAAACTGATATCGAAAAACTGATATTGAAAAACCGATATTGAAAAGCCGATATTGATTCCGATATTAGAACCGATATTGAAAAACCGATATTGAAAAACAAATGTTGAAAAACTGATATCGAAAAACTGATATTGAAAAACCGATATTGAAAAACCGATATTGAAGAACAAATATTGAAAAACCGATATTGAAAAACTGATATTGAAACCGATATTAGAACCGATATTGAAAAACCGATATTGAAAAACCGATATTGAAAAACCGATAATGAAACCGATATTAGAACCGATATTGAAAAACCGATATTGAAAAACAAATATCGAAAAACTGATATTGAAAACCCGATATTGAAAAACCGATATTGAAAAACCGATATTGAATCCGATATTAGAACCGATATTGAAAAACCGATATTGAATCCGATATTGGAACCGATATACAAAAACCGACATTGGGGAACAAATATTGAAAAACTGATATCGAAAAACTGATATTGAAAAACCGATATTGAAAAGCCGATAATGATTCCGATATTAGAACCGATATTGAAAAACAAATATTGAAAAACTGATATCGAAAAACTGATATTGAAAAACCGATATTGAAACCGATATTAGAACCGATATTGAAAAACCGATATTGAAAAACAAATATTGAAAAACTGATATCGAAAAACTGATATTGAAAAACCGATATTGAAAAGCCGATAATGATTCCGATATTAGAACCGATATTGAAAAACAAATATTGAAAAACTGATATCGAAAAACTGATATTGAAAAACCGATATTGAAAAACCGATATTGAATCCGATATTAGAACCGATATTGAAAAACCGATATTGAAAAACAAATATTGAAAAACTGATATCGAAAAACTGATATTGAAAAACCGATATTGAAAACCCGATATTGAATCCGATATTAGAACCGATATTGAAAAACCGATATTGAAAAACAAATATTGAAAAACTGATATCGAAAAACTGATATTGAAAAACCGATATTGAAAACCCGATATTGAAAAACAAATATTGAAAAACTGATATCGAAAAACTGATATTGAAACCGATATTAGAACCGATATTGAAAAACCGATATTGAAAAACCGATATTGAAAAACCTATATCGAAAAACTGATATTGCAAAACCGATATTGAAAAACCGATATTGAAAAACCTATATCGAAAAACTGATATTGCAAAACCGATATTAAAAAACCGATATTGAAAAACCTATATCGAAAAACTGATATTGCAAAACCGATATTGAATCCGATATTAGAACCGATATTGAAAAACCGATATTGAAAAACAAATATTGAAAAACTGATATCGAAAAACTTATATCGAAAAACTGATATTGCAAAACCGATATTGAATCCGATATTAGAACCGATATTGAAAAACCGATATTGAAAAACAAATATTGAAAAACTGATATCGAAAAACTGATATTGAAAAACCGATTATGAAAAACTGATATTGAAACCGATATTAGAACCGATATTGAAAAACCGATATTGAAAAACCGATATTGAAAAACCTATATCGAAAAACTGATATTGAAAAACTGATATTGAAACCGATATTAGAACCGATATTGAAAAACCGATATTGAAAAACCGATATTGAAAAACCGATATTGAAAAACCTATATCGAAAAACTGATATTGCAAAACCGATATTGAATCCGATATTAGAACCGATATTGAAAAACCGATATTGAAAAACAAATATTGAAAAACTGATATCGAAAAACTGATATTGAAAAACCGATATTGAAAACCCGATATTGAAAAACAAATATTGAAAAACTGATATCGAAAAACTGATATTGAAAAACCGATATTGAAAAACCGATATTGAAGAACAAATAATGAAAAACCGATATTGAAAAACTGATATTGAAACCGATATTAGAACCGATATTGAAAAACCGATATTGAAAAACCGATATTGAAAAACCTATATCGAAAAACTGATATTGCAAAACCGATATTGAATCCGATATTAGAACCGATATTGAAAAACCGATATTGAAAAACAAATATTGAAAAACTGATATCGAAAAACTGATATTGAAAAACCGATATTGAAAAACCGATATTGAAGAACAAATATTGAAAAACCGATATTGAAAAACTGATATTGAAACCGATATTAGAACCGATATTGAAAAACCGATATTGAAAAACCGATATTGAAAAACCTATATCGAAAAACTGATATTGCAAAACCGATATTGAAAAACCGATATTGAAAAACCTATATCGAAAAACTGATATTGCAAAACCGATATTGAATCCGATATTAGAACCGATATTGAAAAACCGATATTGAAAAACAAATATTGAAAAACTGATATCGAAAAACTGATATTGAAAAACCGATATTGAAAACCCGATATTGAATCCGATATTAGAACCGATATTCAAAAACCGATATTGGAGAACAAATATTGAAAAACTGATATCGAAAAACTGATATTGAAAAACCGATATTGAAAAGCCGATATTGAAACCGATATTAGAACCGATATTGAAAAACCGATATTGGAGAACAAATATTGAAAAACCGATATTGAAAAACTGATATTGAAACCGATATTAGAACCGATATTGAAAAACCGATATTGAAAAACCGATAATGAAACCGATATTAGAACCGATATTGAAAAACCGATATTGAAAAACAAATATTGAAAAACTGATATCGAAAAACTGATATTGAAAAACCGATATTGAAGAACAAATATTGAAAAACCGATATTGAAAAACTGATATTGAAACCGATATTAGAACCGATATTGAAAAACCGATATTGAAAAACCGATATTGAAAAACCTATATCGAAAAACTGATATTGCAAAACCGATATTGAAAAACCGATATTGAAAAACCTATATCGAAAAACTGATATTGAAAAACTGATATTGAAACCGATATTAGAACCGATATTGAAAAACCGATATTGAAAAACCGATATTGAAAAACCTATATCGAAAAACTGATATTGCAAAACCGATATTGAATCCGATATTAGAACCGATATTGAAAAACCGATATTGAAAAACAAATATTGAAAAACCGATATTGAAAAACTGATATTGAAACCGATATTAGAACCGATATTGAAAAACCGATATTGAAAAACCTATATCGAAAAACTGATATTGCAAAACCGATATTGAAAAACCGATATTGAAAACCCGATATTGAATCCGATATTAGAACCGATATTCAAAAACCGATATTGGAGAACAAATATTGAAAAACTGATATCGAAAAACTGATATTGAAAACCCGATATTGAAAAACCGATATTGAAAAACCGATATTGAATCCGATATTAGAACCGATATTGAAAAACCGATATTGAATCCGATATTGGAACCGATATACAAAAACCGACATTGGGGAACAAATATTGAAAAACTGATATCGAAAAACTGATATTGAAAAACCGATATTGAAAAGCCGATATTGATTCCGATATTAGAACCGATATTGAAAAACCGATATTGAAAAACAAATATTGAAAAACTGATATCGAAAAACTGATATTGAAAAACCGATATTGAAAAACCGATATTGAAGAACAAATATTGAAAAACCGATATTGAAAAACTGATATTGAAACCGATATTAGAACCGATATTGAAAAACCGATATTGAAAAACCGATAATGAAACCGATATTAGAACCGATATTGAAAAACCGATATTGAAAAACGAATATTGAAAAACTGATATCGAAAAACTGATATTGAAAAACCGATATTGAAAAGCCGATATTGATTCCGATATTAGAACCGATATTGAAAAACCGATATTGAAAAACAAATGTTGAAAAACTGATATCGAAAAACTGATATTGAAAAACCGATATTGAAAAACCGATATTGAAGAACAAATATTGAAAAACCGATATACAAAAACCGACATTGGGGAACAAATATTGAAAAACTGATATCGAAAAACTGATATTGAAAAACCGATATTGAAAAGCCGATAATGATTCCGATATTAGAACCGATATTGAAAAACAAATATTGAAAAACTGATATCGAAAAACTGATATTGAAAAACCGATATTGAAAAGCCGATAATGATTCCGATATTAGAACCGATATTCAAAAACCGATATTGGAGAACAAATATTCAAAAACCGATATTGAAAAACTGATATTGAAAAACTGATATTGAAAAACTGATATTGCAAAACCGATATTGAATCCGATATTAGAACCGATATTGAAAAACCGATATTGAAAAACAAATATTGAAAAACTGATATCGAAAAACTGATATTGAAAAACCGATATTGAAAACCCGATATTGAATCCGATATTAGAACCGATATTCAAAAACCGATATTGGAGAACAAATATTGAAAAACTGATATCGAAAAACTGATATTGAAAACCCGATATTGAAAAACCGATATTGAAAAACCGATATTGAATCCGATATTAGAACCGATATTGAAAAACCGATATTGAAAAGCCGATATTGATTCCGATATTAGAACCGATATTGAAAAACCGATATTGAAAAACCGATATTGAAGAACAAATATTGAAAAACCGATATTGAAAAACTGATATTGAAACCGATATTAGAACCGATATTGAAAAACCGATATTGAAAAACCTATATCGAAAAACTGATATTGCAAAACCGATATTGAAAAACCGATATTGAAAACCCGATATTGAATCCGATATTAGAACCGATATTCAAAAACCGATATTGGAGAACAAATATTGAAAAACTGATATCGAAAAACTGATATTGAAAACCCGATATTGAAAAACCGATATTGAAAAACCGATATTGAATCCGATATTAGAACCGATATTGAAAAACCGATATTGAATCCGATATTGGAACCGATATACAAAAACCGACATTGGAGAACAAATATTGAAAAACTGATATCGAAAAACTGATATTGAAAAACCGATATTGAAAAGCCGATATTGATTCCGATATTAGAACCGATATTGAAAAACCGATATTGAAAAACCGATATTGAAAAACTGATATTGAAACCGATATTAGAACCGATATTGAAAAACCGATATTGAAAAACCGATAATGAAACCGATATTAGAACCGATATTGAAAAACCGATATTGAAAAACAAATATTGAAAAACTGATATCGAAAAACTGATATTGAAAAACCGATATTGAAAAGCCGATATTGATTCCGATATTAGAACCGATATTGAAAAACAAATGTTGAAAAACTGATATCCAAAAACTGATATTGAAAAACCGATATTGAAAAACCGATATTGAAGAACAAATATTGAAAAACCGATATTGAAACACTGATATTGAAACCGATATTAGAACCGATATTGAAAAACCGATATTGAAAAACCGATATTGAAAAACCTATATCGAAAAACTGATATTGCAAAACCGATATTGAAAAACCGATATTGAAAAACCTATATCGAAAAACTGATATTGCAAAACCGATATTGAATCCGATATTAGAACCGATATTGAAAAACCGATATTGAAAAACAAATATTGAAAAACTGATATCGAAAAACTGATATTGAAAAACCGATATTGAAAACCCGATATTGAAAAACAAATATTGAAAAACTGATATCGAAAAACTGATATTGAAACCGATATTAGAACCGATATTGAAAAACCGATATTGAAAAACCTATATCGAAAAACTGATATTGCAAAACCGATATTGAAAAACCGATATTGAAAAACCTATATCGAAAAACTGATATTGCAAAACCGATATTGAATCCGATATTAGAACCGATATTGAAAAACCGATATTGAAAAACAAATATTGAAAAACTGATATCGAAAAACTTATATCGAAAAACTGATATTGCAAAACCGATATTGAATCCGATATTAGAACCGATATTGAAAAACCGATATTGAAAAACAAATATTGAAAAACTGATATCGAAAAACTGATATTGAAAAACCGATTATGAAAAACTGATATTGAAACCGATATTAGAACCGATATTGAAAAACCGATATTGAAAAACCGATATTGAAAAACCTATATCGAAAAACTGATATTGAAAAACTGATATTGAAACCGATATTAGAACCGATATTGAAAAACCGATATTGAAAAACCGATATTGAAAAACCTATATCGAAAAACTGATATTGCAAAACCGATATTGAATCCGATATTAGAACCGATATTGAAAAACCGATATTGAAAAACAAATATTGAAAAACTGATATCGAAAAACTGATATTGAAAAACCGATATTGAAAACCCGATATTGAAAAACAAATATTGAAAAACTGATATCGAAAAACTGATATTGAAAAACCGATATTGAAAAACCGATATTGAAGAACAAATAATGAAAAACCGATATTGAAAAACTGATATTGAAACCGATATTAGAACCGATATTGAAAAACCGATATTGAAAAACCGATATTGAAAAACCTATATCGAAAAACTGATATTGCAAAACCGATATTGAATCCGATATTAGAACCGATATTGAAAAACCGATATTGAAAAACAAATATTGAAAAACTGATATCGAAAAACTGATATTGAAAAACCGATATTGAAAACCCGATATTGAAAAACAAATATTGAAAAACTGATATCGAAAAACTGATATTGAAAACCCGATATTGAAAAACTGATATTGAAACCGATATTAGAACCGATATTGAAAAACCGATATTGAAAAACAAATATTGAAAAACTGATATCGAAAAACTGATATTGAAAAACCGATATTGAAAAACCGATATTGAAGAACAAATATTGAAAAATCGATATTGAAAAACTGATATTGAAACCGATATTAGAACCGATATTGAAAAACCGATATTGAAAAACCGATATTGAAAAACCTATATCGAAAAACTGATATTGCAAAACCGATATTGAAAAACCGATATTGAAAAACCTATATCGAAAAACTGATATTGCAAAACCGATATTGGATCCGATATTAGAACCGATATTGAAAAACCGATATTGAAAAACAAATATTGAAAAACTGATATCGAAAAACTGATATTGAAAAACCGATATTGAAAACCCGATATTGAATCCGATATTAGAACCGATATTCAAAAACCGATATTGGAGAACAAATATTCAAAAACCGATATTGAAAAACTGATATTGAAAAACTGATATTGAAAAACTGATATTGAAAAACTGATATTGAAAAACTGATATTGCAAAACCGATATTGAATCCGATATTAGAACCGATATTGAAAAACCGATATTGAAAAACAAATATTGAAAAACTGATATCGAAAAACTGATATTGAAAAACCGATATTGAAAAGCCGATAATGATTCCGATATTAGAACCGATATTGAAAAACAAATATTGAAAAACTGATATCGAAAAACTGATATTGAAAAACCGATATTGAAAAACCGATATTGAAACCGATATTAGAACCGATATTGAAAAACCGATATTGAAAAACAAATATTGAAAAACTGATATCGAAAAACTGATATTGAAAAACCGATATTGAAAAGCCGATAATGATTCCGATATTAGAACCGATATTCAAAAACCGATATTGGAGAACAAATATTGAAAAACTGATATCGAAAAACTGATATTGAAAAGCCGATATTGAAAAACCGATATTGAAAAGCCGATATTGATTCCGATATTAGAACCGATATTGAAAAACCGATATTGAAAAACCGATATTGAAAAACAAATATTGAAAAACTGATATCGAAAAACTGATATTGAAAAACCGATATTGAAAAGCCGATAATGATTCCGATATTAGAACCGATATTCAAAAACCGATATTGGAGAACAAATATTCAAAAACCGATATTGAAAAACTGATATTGAAAAACTGATATTGAAAAACTGATATTGCAAAACCGATATTGAATCCGATATTAGAACCGATATTGAAAAACCGATATTGAAAAACCGATATTGAAAAACAAATATTGAAAAACTGATATCGAAAAACTGATATTGAAAAACCGATATTGAATCCGATATTAGAACCGATATTGAAAAACCGATATTGAAACCGATATTAGAACCGATATTGAAAAACCGATATTGAAAAACCGATATTGAAAAACAAATATTGAAAAACTGATATCGAAAAACTGATATTGAAAAGCCGATATTGATTCCGATATTAGAACCGATATTCAAAAACCGATATTGAAAAACCGATATTGAAAAACCGATATTGAAAAACAAATATTGAAAAACTGATATCGAAAAACTGATATTGAAAAACCGATATTGAAAAACCGATATTGAAACCGATATTAGAACCGATATTGAAAAACCGATATTGAAAAACAAATATTGAAAAACTGATATCGAAAAACTGATATTGAAAAACCGATATTGAAAAGCCGATAATGATTCCGATATTAGAACCGATATTGAAAAACCGATATTGAAAAACAAATATTGAAAAACTGATATCGAAAAACTGATATTGAAAAACCGATATTGAAAAACCGATATTGAAGAACAAATATTGAAAAACCGATATTGAAAAACTGATATAGAAACCGATATTAGAACCGATATTGAAAAACCGATATTGAAAAACCGATATTGAAAACCCGATATTGAATCCGATATTAGAACCGATATTCAAAAACCGATATTGGAGAACAAATATTGAAAAACTGATATCGAAAAACTGATATTGAAAAACCGATATTGAAAAGCCGATAATGATTCCGATATTAGAACCGATATTGAAAAACAAATATTGAAAAACTGATATCGAAAAACTGATATTGAAAAACCGATATTGAAAACCCGATATTGAATCCGATATTAGAACCGATATTCAAAAACCGATATTGGAGAACAAATATTGAAAAACTGATATCGAAAAACTGATATTGAAAAACCGATATTGAAAAGCCGATAATGATTCCGATATTAGAACCGATATTGAAAAACAAATATTGAAAAACTGATATCGAAAAACTGATATTGAAAAACCGATATTGAAAAACCGATATTGAAACCGATATTAGAACCGATATTGAAAAACCGATATTGAAAAACAAATATTGAAAAACTGATATCGAAAAACTGATATTGAAAAACCGATATTGAAAAGCCGATAATGATTCCGATATTAGAACCGATATTCAAAAACCGATATTGGAGAACAAATATTCAAAAACCGATATTGAAAAACTGATATTGAAAAACTGATATTGAAAAACTGATATTGCAAAACCGATATTGAATCCGATATTAGAACCGATATTGAAAAACCGATATTGAAAAACAAATATTGAAAAACTGATATTGCAAAACCGATATTGAATCCGATATTAGAACCGATATTGAAAAACCGATATTGAAAAACAAATATTGAAAAACTGATATCGAAAAACTGATATTGAAAAACCGATATTGAAAACCCGATATTGAATCCGATATTAGAACCGATATTCAAAAACCGATATTGGAGAACAAATATTGAAAAACTGATATCGAAAAACTGATATTGAAAACCCGATATTGAAAAACCGATATTGAAAAGCCGATATTGATTCCGATATTAGAACCGATATTGAAAAACCGATATTGAAAAACCGATATTGAAAAACAAATATTGAAAAACTGATATCGAAAAACTGATATTGAAAAACCGATATTGAAAAGCCGATAATGATTCCGATATTAGAACCGATATTCAAAAACCGATATTGGAGAACAAATATTCAAAAACCGATATTGAAAAACTGATATTGAAAAACTGATATTGAAAAACTGATATTGCAAAACCGATATTGAATCCGATATTAGAACCGATATTGAAAAACCGATATTGAAAAACAAATATTGAAAAACTGATATCGAAAAACTGATATTGAAAAACCGATATTGAAAACCCGATATTGAATCCGATATTAGAACCGATATTCAAAAACCGATATTGGAGAACAAATATTGAAAAACTGATATCGAAAAACTGATATTGAAAACCCGATATTGAAAAACCGATATTGAAAAACCGATATTGAATCCGATATTAGAACCGATATTGAAAAACCGATATTGAAAAACAAATATTGAAAAACTGATATCGAAAAACTGATATTGAAAAACCGATATTGAAAACCCGATATTGAATCCGATATTAGAACCGATATTCAAAAACCGATATTGAAAAACAAATATTGAAAAACTGATATCGAAAAACTGATATTGAAAAACCGATATTGAAAAGCCGATAATGATTCCGATATTAGAACCGATATTCAAAAACCGATATTGGAGAACAAATATTCAAAAACCGATATTGAAAAACTGATATTGAAAAACTGATATTGAAAAACTGATATTGCAAAACCGATATTGAATCCGATATTAGAACCGATATTGAAAAACCGATATTGAAAAACAAATATTGAAAAACTGATATCGAAAAACTGATATTGAAAAACCGATATTGAAAAGCCGATATTGATTCCGATATTAGAACCGATATTGAAAAACCGATATTGAAAAACCGATATTGAAGAACAAATATTGAAAAACCGATATTGAAAAACTGATATTGAAACCGATATTAGAACCGATATTGAAAAACCGATATTGAAAACCCGATATTGAATCCGATATTAGAACCGATATTCAAAAACCGATATTGGAGAACAAATATTGAAAAACTGATATCGAAAAACTGATATTGAAAACCCGATATTGAAAACCCGATATTGAAAAACCGATATTGAAAAACCGATATTGAATCCGATATTAGAACCGATATTGAAAAACCGATATTGAATCCGATATTGGAACCGATATACAAAAACCGACATTGGAGAACAAATATTGAAAAACTGATATCGAAAAACTGATATTGAAAAACCGATATTGAAAAGCCGATATTGATTCCGATATTAGAACCGATATTGAAAAACCGATATTGAAAAACCGATATTGAAAAACTGATATTGAAACCGATATTAGAACCGATATTGAAAAACCGATATTGAAACCGATATTAGAACCGATATTGAAAAACCGATATTGAAAAACAAATATTGAAAAACTGATATCGAAAAACTGATATTGAAAAACCGATATTGAAAAGCCGATATTGAAACCGATATTAGAACCGATATTGAAAAACCGATATTGAAAAACAAATATTGAAAAACTGATATCGAAAAACTGATATTGAAAAACCGATATTGAAAAGCCGATAATGATTCCGATATTAGAACCGATATTGAAAAACCGATATTGAAAAACAAATATTGAAAAACTGATATCGAAAAACTGATATTGAAAAACCGATATTGAAAAACCGATATTGAAGAACAAATATTGAAAAACCGATATTGAAAAACTGATATTGAAACCGATATTAGAAGCGATATTGAAAAACCGATATTGAAAAACCGATATTGAAAAACCTATATCGAAAAACTGATATTGCAAAACCGATATTGAAAAACCGATATTGAAAAACCTATATCGAAAAACTGATATTGCAAAACCGATATTGAAAAACCGATATTGAAAAACCGATATTGAAAAACCGATATTGGAGAACAAATATTGAAAAACTGATATCGAAAAACTGATATTGAAAACCCGATATTGAAAAACCGATATTGAAAAGCCGATATTGATTCCGATATTAGAACCGATATTGAAAAACCGATATTGAAAAACCGATATTGAAAAACAAATATTGAAAAACTGATATCGAAAAACTGATATTGAAAAACCGATATTGAAAAGCCGATAATGATTCCGATATTAGAACCGATATTCAAAAACCGATATTGGAGAACAAATATTCAAAAACCGATATTGAAAAACTGATATTGAAAAACTGATATTGAAAAACTGATATTGCAAAACCGATATTGAATCCGATATTAGAACCGATATTGAAAAACCGATATTGAAAAACAAATATTGAAAAACTGATATCGAAAAACTGATATTGAAAAACCGATATTGAAAACCCGATATTGAATCCAATATTAGAACCGATATTCAAAAACCGATATTGGAGAACAAATATTGAAAAACTGATATCGAAAAACTGATATTGAAAACCCGATATTGAAAAACCGATATTGAAAAACCGATATTGAATCCGATATTAGAACCGATATTGAAAAACCGATATTGAAAAGCCGATATTGATTCCGATATTAGAACCGATATTGAAAAACCGATATTGAAAAACCGATATTGAAGAACAAATATTGAAAAACCGATATTGAAAAACTGATATTGAAACCGATATTAGAACCGATATTGAAAAACCGATATTGAAAAACCTATATCGAAAAACTGATATTGCAAAACCGATATTGAAAAACCGATATTGAAAACCCGATATTGAATCCGATATTAGAACCGATATTCAAAAACCGATATTGGAGAACAAATATTGAAAAACTGATATGGAAAAACTGATACTGAAAACCCGATATTGAAAAACCGATATTGAAAAACCGATATTGAATCCGATATTAGAACCGATATTGAAAAACCGATATTGAATCCGATATTGGAACCGATATACAAAAACCGACATTGGAGAACAAATATTGAAAAACTGATATCGAAAAACTGATATTGAAAAACCGATATTGAAAAGCCGATATTGATTCCGATATTAGAACCGATATTGAAAAACCGATATTGAAAAACTGATATTGAAACCGATATTAGAACCGATATTGAAAAACCGATATTGAAAAACCGATAATGAAACCGATATTAGAACCGATATTGAAAAACCGATATTGAAAAACAAATATTGAAAAACTGATATCGAAAAACTGATATTGAAAAACCGATATTGAAGAGCCGATATTGATTCCGATATTAGAACCGATATTGAAAAACAAATGTTGAAAAACTGATATCCAAAAACTGATATTGAAAAACCGATATTGAAAAACCGATATTGAAGAACAAATATTGAAAAACCGATATTGAAACACTGATATTGAAACCTATATTAGAACCGATATTGAAAAACCGATATTGAAAAACCGATATTGAAAAACCTATATCGAAAAACTGATATTGCAAAACCGATATTGAAAAACCGATATTGAAAAACCTATATCGAAAAACTGATATTGCAAAACCGATATTGAATCCGATATTAGAACCGATATTGAAAAACCGATATTGAAAAACAAATATTGAAAAACTGATATCGAAAAACTGATATTGAAAAACCGATATTGAAAACCCGATATTGAAAAACAAATATTGAAAAACTGATATCGAAAAACTGATATTGAAACCGATATTAGAACCGATATTGAAAAACCGATATTGAAAAACCGATATTGAAAAACCTATATCGAAAAACTGATATTGCAAAACCGATATTGAAAAACCGATATTGAAAAACCTATATCGAAAAACTGATATTGCAAAACCGATATTGAAAAACCGATATTGAAAAACCTATATCGAAAAACTGATATTGCAAAACCGATATTGAATCCGATATTAGAACCGATATTGAAAAACCGATATTGAAAAACAAATATTGAAAAACTGATATCGAAAAACTTATATCGAAAAACTGATATTGCAAAACCGATATTGAATCCGATATTAGAACCGATATTGAAAAACCGATATTGAAAAACAAATATTGAAAAACTGATATCGAAAAACTGATATTGAAAAACCGATTATGAAAAACTGATATTGAAACCGAAATTAGAACCGATATTGAAAAACCGATATTGAAAAACCGATATTGAAAAACCTATATCGAAAAACTGATATTGAAAAACTGATATTGAAACCGATATTAGAACCGATATTGAAAAACCGATATTGAAAAACCGATATTGAAAAACCTATATCGAAAAACTGATATTGCAAAACCGATATTGAATCCGATATTAGAACCGATATTGAAAAACCGATATTGAAAAACAAATATTGAAAAACTGATATCGAAAAACTGATATTGAAAAACCGATATTGAAAACCCGATATTGAAAAACAAATATTGAAAAACTGATATCGAAAAACTGATATTGAAAAACCGATATTGAAAAACCGATATTGAAGAACAAATAATGAAAAACCGATATTGAAAAACTGATATTGAAACCGATATTAGAACCGATATTGAAAAACCGATATTGAAAAACCGATATTGAAAAACCTATATCGAAAAACTGATATTGCAAAACCGATATTGAATCCGATATTAGAACCGATATTGAAAAACCGATATTGAAAAACAAATATTGAAAAACTGATATCGAAAAACTGATATTGAAAAACCGATATTGAAAAACCGATATTGAAGAACAAATATTGAAAAACCGATATTGAAAAACTGATATTGAAACCGATATTAGAACCGATATTGAAAAACCGATATTGAAAAACCGATATTGAAAAACCTATATCGAAAAACTGATATTGCAAAACCGATATTGAAAAACCGATATTGAAAAACCTATATCGAAAAACTGATATTGCAAAACCGATATTGAATCCGATATTAGAACCGATATTGAAAAACCGATATTGAAAAACAAATATTGAAAAACTGATATCGAAAAACTGATATTGAAAAACCGATATTGAAAACCCGATATTGAATCCGATATTAGAACCGATATTCAAAAACCGATATTGGAGAACAAATATTGAAAAACTGATATCGAAAAACTGATATTGAAAAACCGATATTGAAAAGCCGATATTGAAACCGATATTAGAACCGATATTGAAAAACCGATATTGAAAAACAAATATTGAAAAACTGATATCGAAAAACTGATATTGAAAAACCGATATTGAAAAGCCGATAATGATTCCGATATTAGAACCGATATTCAAAAACCGATATTGGAGAACAAATATTCAAAAACCGATATTGAAAAACTGATATTGAAAAACTGATATTGAAAAACTGATATTGCAAAACCGATATTGAATCCGATATTAGAACCGATATTGAAAAACCGATATTGAAAAACAAATATTGAAAAACCGATATTGAAAAACTGATATTGAAACCGATATTAGAACCGATATTGAAAAACCGATATTGAAAAACCTATATCGAAAAACTGATATTGCAAAACCGATATTGAAAAACCGATATTGAAAACCCGATATTGAATCCGATATTAGAACCGATATTCAAAAACCGATATTGGAGAACAAATATTGAAAAACTGATATCGAAAAACTGATATTGAAAACCCGATATTGAAAAACCGATATTGAAAAACCGATATTGAATCCGATATTAGAACCGATATTGAAAAACCGATATTGAATCCGATATTGGAACCGATATACAAAAACCGACATTGGGGAACAAATATTGAAAAACTGATATCGAAAAACTGATATTGAAAAACCGATATTGAAAAGCCGATATTGATTCCGATATTAGAACCGATATTGAAAAACCGATATTGAAAAACAAATATTGAAAAACTGATATCGAAAAACTGATATTGAAAAACCGATATTGAAAAACCGATATTGAAGAACAAATATTGAAAAACCGATATTGAAAAACTGATATTGAAACCGATATTAGAACCGATATTGAAAAACCGATATTGAAAAACCGATAATGAAACCGATATTAGAACCGATATTGAAAAACCGATATTGAAAAACAAATATTGAAAAACTGATATCGAAAAACTGATATTGAAAAACCGATATTGAAAAGCCGATATTGATTCCGATATTAGAACCGATATTGAAAAACCGATATTGAAAAACAAATGTTGAAAAACTGATATCGAAAAACTGATATTGAAAAACCGATATTGAAAAACCGATATTGAAGAACAAATATTGAAAAACCGATATTGAAAAACTGATATTGAAACCGATATTAGAACCGATATTGAAAAACCGATAATGAAACCGATATTAGAACCGATATTGAAAAACCGATATTGAAAAACAAATATCGAAAAACTGATATTGAAAACCCGATATTGAAAAACCGATATTGAAAAACCGATATTGAATCCGATATTAGAACCGATATTGAAAAACCGATATTGAATCCGATATTGGAACCGATATACAAAAACCGACATTGGGGAACAAATATTGAAAAACTGATATCGAAAAACTGATATTGAAAAACCGATATTGAAAAGCCGATAATGATTCCGATATTAGAACCGATATTGAAAAACAAATATTGAAAAACTGATATCGAAAAACTGATATTGAAAAACCGATATTGAAAAACCGATATTGAAACCGATATTAGAACCGATATTGAAAAACCGATATTGAAAAACAAATATTGAAAAACTGATATCGAAAAACTGATATTGAAAAACCGATATTGAAAAGCCGATAATGATTCCGATATTAGAACCGATATTGAAAAACAAATATTGAAAAACTGATATCGAAAAACTGATATTGAAAAACCGCTATTGAAAAACCGATATTGAATCCGATATTGAAAAACAAATATTGAAAAACTGATATCGAAAAACTGATATTGAAAACCCGATATTGAAAAACTGATATTGAAACCGATATTAGAACCGATATTGAAAAACCGATATTGAAAAACAAATATTGAAAAACTGATATCGAAAAACTGATATTGAAAAACCGATATTGAAAAACCGATATTGAAGAACAAATATTGAAAAACCGATATTGAAAAACTGATATTGAAACCGATATTAGAACCGATATTGAAAAACCGATGTTGAAAAACCGATATTGAAAAACCTATATCGAAAAACTGATATTGAAAAACCGATATTGAAAAACCGATATTGAAGAACAAATATTGAAAAACCGATATTGAAAAACTGATATTGAAACCGATATTAGAACCGATATTGAAAAACCGATGTTGAAAAACCGATATTGAAAAACCTATATCGAAAAACTGATATTGCAAAACCGATATTGAAAAACCGATATTGAAAAACCTATATCGAAAAACTGATATTGAAAAACCGATATTGAAAACCCGATATTGAAAAACAAATATTGAAAAACTGATATCGAAAAACTGATATTGAAAACCCGATATTGAAAAACTGATATTGAAACCGATATTAGAACCGATATTGAAAAACCGATATTGAAAAACAAATATTGAAAAACTGATATCGAAAAACTGATATTGAAAAACCGATATTGAAAAACTGATATCGAAAAACTGATATTGAAAAACCGATATTGAAAAGCCGATATTGATTCCGATATTAGAACCGATATTGAAAAACCGATATTGAAAAACAAATGTTGAAAAACTGATATCGAAAAACTGATATTGAAAAACCGATATTGAAAAACCGATATTGAAGAACAAATATTGAAAAACCGATATTGAAAAACTGATATTGAAACCGATATTAGAACCGATATTGAAAAACCGATATTGAAAAACCGATAATGAAACCGATATTAGAACCGATATTGAAAAACCGATATTGAAAAACAAATATCGAAAAACTGATATTGAAAACCCGATATTGAAAAACCGATATTGAAAAACCGATATTGAATCCGATATTAGAACCGATATTGAAAAACCGATATTGAAAAACAAATGTTGAAAAACTGATATCGAAAAACTGATATTGAAAAACCGATATTGAAAAACCGATATTGAAGAACAAATATTGAAAAACCGATATTGAAAAACTGATATTGAAACCGATATTAGAACCGATATTGAAAAACCGATATTGAAAAACCGATAATGAAACCGATATTAGAACCGATATTGAAAAACCGATATTGAAAAACAAATATTGAAAAACTGATATCGAAAAACTGATATTGAAAAACCGATATTGAAAACCCGATATTGAAAAACAAATATTGAAAAACTGATATCGAAAAACTGATATTGAAAACCCGATATTGAAAAACCGATATTGAAAAACCGATATTGAATCCGATATTAGAACCGATATTGAAAAACCGATATTGAATCCGATATTGGAACCGATATACAAAAACCGACATTGGGGAACAAATATTGAAAAACTGATATCGAAAAACTGATATTGAAAAACCGATATTGAAAAGCCGATATTGATTCCGATATTAGAACCGATATTGAAAAACCGATATTGAAAAATAAATATTGAAAAACTGATATCGAAAAACTGATATTGAAAAACCGATATTGAAAAGCCGATATTGATTCCGATATTAGAACCGATATTGAAAAACCGATATTGAAAAACAAATGTTGAAAAACTGATATCGAAAAACTGATATTGAAAAACCGATATTGAAAAACCGATATTGAAGAACAAATATTGAAAAACCGATATTGAAAAACTGATATTGAAACCGATATTAGAACCGATATTGAAAAACCGATATTGAAAAACCGATAATGAAACCGATATTAGAACCGATATTGAAAAACCGATATTGAAAAACAAATATCGAAAAACTGATATTGAAAACCCGATATTGAAAAACCGATATTGAAAAACCGATATTGAATCCGATATTAGAACCGATATTGAAAAACCGATATTGAATCCGATATTGGAACCGATATACAAAAACCGACATTGGGGAACAAATATTGAAAAACTGATATCGAAAAACTGATATTGAAAAACCGATATTGAAAAGCCGATAATGATTCCGATATTAGAACCGATATTGAAAAACAAATATTGAAAAACTGATATCGAAAAACTGATATTGAAAAACCGATATTGAAAAACCGATATTGAAACCGATATTAGAACCGATATTGAAAAACCGATATTGAAAAACAAATATTGAAAAACTGATATCGAAAAACTGATATTGAAAAACCGATATTGAAAAGCCGATAATGATTCCGATATTAGAACCGATATTGAAAAACAAATATTGAAAAACTGATATCGAAAAACTGATATTGAAAAACCGATATTGAAAAACCGATATTGAATCCGATATTAGAACCGATATTGAAAAACCGATATTGAAAAACAAATATTGAAAAACTGATATCGAAAAACTGATATTGAAAAACCGATATTGAAAACCCGATATTGAATCCGATATTAGAACCGATATTCAAAAACCGATATTGGAGAACAAATATTGAAAAACTGATATCGAAAAACTGATATTGAAAAACCGATATTGAAAAACCGATATTGAAAAACCTATATCGAAAAACTGATATTGCAAAACCGATATTGAATCCGATATTAGAACCGATATTGAAAAACCGATATTGAAAAACAAATATTGAAAAACTGATATCGAAAAACTGATATTGAAAACCCGATATTGAAAAACTGATATTGAAACCGATATTAGAACCGATATTGAAAAACCGATATTGAAAAACAAATATTGAAAAACTGATATCGAAAAACTGATATTGAAAAACCGATATTGAAAAACCGATATTGAAGAACAAATATTGAAAAACCGATATTGAAAAACTGATATTGAAACCGATATTAGAACCGATATTGAAAAACCGATGTTGAAAAACCGATATTGAAAAACCTATATCGAAAAACTGATATTGAAAAACCGATATTGAAAAACCGATATTGAAGAACAAATATTGAAAAACCGATATTGAAAAACTGATATTGAAACCGATATTAGAACCGATATTGAAAAACCGATGTTGAAAAACCGATATTGAAAAACCTATATCGAAAAACTGATATTGCAAAACCGATATTGAAAAACCGATATTGAAAAACCTATATCGAAAAACTGATATTGCAAAACCGATATTGAATCCGATATTAGAACCGATATTGAAAAACCGATATTGAAAAACAAATATTGAAAAACTGATATCGAAAAACTGATATTGAAAAACCGATATTGAAAACCCGATATTGAAAAACAAATATTGAAAAACTGATATCGAAAAACTGATATTGAAAACCCGATATTGAAAAACTGATATTGAAACCGATATTAGAACCGATATTGAAAAACCGATATTGAAAAACAAATATTGAAAAACTGATATCGAAAAACTGATATTGAAAAACCGATATTGAAAAACTGATATCGAAAAACTGATATTGAAAAACCGATATTGAAAAGCCGATATTGATTCCGATATTAGAACCGATATTGAAAAACCGATATTGAAAAACAAATGTTGAAAAACTGATATCGAAAAACTGATATTGAAAAACCGATATTGAAAAACCGATATTGAAGAACAAATATTGAAAAACCGATATTGAAAAACTGATATTGAAACCGATATTAGAACCGATATTGAAAAACCGATATTGAAAAACCGATAATGAAACCGATATTAGAACCGATATTGAAAAACCGATATTGAAAAACAAATATCGAAAAACTGATATTGAAAACCCGATATTGAAAAACCGATATTGAAAAACCGATATTGAATCCGATATTAGAACCGATATTGAAAAACCGATATTGAAAAACAAATGTTGAAAAACTGATATCGAAAAACTGATATTGAAAAACCGATATTGAAAAACCGATATTGAAGAACAAATATTGAAAAACCGATATTGAAAAACTGATATTGAAACCGATATTAGAACCGATATTGAAAAACCGATATTGAAAAACCTATATCGAAAAACTGATATTGAAAAACCGATATTGAAAAACCGATATTGAAGAACAAATATTGAAAAACCGATATTGAAAAACTGATATTGAAACCGATATTAGAACCGATATTGAAAAACCGATGTTGAAAAACCGATATTGAAAAACCTATATCGAAAAACTGATATTGCAAAACCGATATTGAAAAACCGATATTGAAAAACAAATATTGAAAAACTGATATCGAAAAACTGATATTGAAAACCCGATATTGAAAAACTGATATTGAAACCGATATTAGAACCGATATTGAAAAACCGATATTGAAAAACAAATATTGAAAAACTGATATCGAAAAACTGATATTGAAAAACCGATATTGAAAAACTGATATCGAAAAACTGATATTGAAAAACCGATATTGAAAAGCCGATATTGATTCCGATATTAGAACCGATATTGAAAAACCGATATTGAAAAACAAATGTTGAAAAACTGATATCGAAAAACTGATATTGAAAAACCGATATTGAAAAACCGATATTGAAGAACAAATATTGAAAAACCGATATTGAAAAACTGATATTGAAACCGATATTAGAACCGATATTGAAAAACCGATATTGAAAAACCGATAATGAAACCGATATTAGAACCGATATTGAAAAACCGATATTGAAAAACAAATATCGAAAAACTGATATTGAAAACCCGATATTGAAAAACCGATATTGAAAAACCGATATTGAATCCGATATTAGAACCGATATTGAAAAACCGATATTGAAAAACAAATGTTGAAAAACTGATATCGAAAAACTGATATTGAAAAACCGATATTGAAAAACCGATATTGAAGAACAAATATTGAAAAACCGATATTGAAAAACTGATATTGAAACCGATATTAGAACCGATATTGAAAAACCGATATTGAAAAACCGATAATGAAACCGATATTAGAACCGATATTGAAAAACCGATATTGAAAAACAAATATTGAAAAACTGATATCGAAAAACTGATATTGAAAAACCGATATTGAAAACCCGATATTGAAAAACAAATATTGAAAAACTGATATCGAAAAACTGATATTGAAAACCCGATATTGAAAAACCGATATTGAAAAACCGATATTGAATCCGATATTAGAACCGATATTGAAAAACCGATATTGAATCCGATATTGGAACCGATATACAAAAACCGACATTGGGGAACAAATATTGAAAAACTGATATCGAAAAACTGATATTGAAAAACCGATATTGAAAAGCCGATATTGATTCCGATATTAGAACCGATATTGAAAAACCGATATTGAAAAATAAATATTGAAAAACTGATATCGAAAAACTGATATTGAAAAACCGATATTGAAAAGCCGATATTGATTCCGATATTAGAACCGATATTGAAAAACCGATATTGAAAAACAAATGTTGAAAAACTGATATCGAAAAACTGATATTGAAAAACCGATATTGAAAAACCGATATTGAAGAACAAATATTGAAAAACCGATATTGAAAAACTGATATTGAAACCGATATTAGAACCGATATTGAAAAACCGATATTGAAAAACCGATAATGAAACCGATATTAGAACCGATATTGAAAAACCGATATTGAAAAACAAATATCGAAAAACTGATATTGAAAACCCGATATTGAAAAACCGATATTGAAAAACCGATATTGAATCCGATATTAGAACCGATATTGAAAAACCGATATTGAATCCGATATTGGAACCGATATACAAAAACCGACATTGGGGAACAAATATTGAAAAACTGATATCGAAAAACTGATATTGAAAAACCGATATTGAAAAGCCGATAATGATTCCGATATTAGAACCGATATTGAAAAACAAATATTGAAAAACTGATATCGAAAAACTGATATTGAAAAACCGATATTGAAAAACCGATATTGAAAAACCGATATTGAAACCGATATTAGAACCGATATTGAAAAACCGATATTGAAAAACAAATATTGAAAAACTGATATCGAAAAACTGATATTGAAAAACCGATATTGAAAAGCCGATAATGATTCCGATATTAGAACCGATATTGAAAAACAAATATTGAAAAACTGATATCGAAAAACTGATATTGAAAAACCGATATTGAAAAACCGATATTGAATCCGATATTAGAACCGATATTGAAAAACCGATATTGAAAAACAAATATTGAAAAACTGATATCGAAAAACTGATATTGAAAAACCGATATTGAAAACCCGATATTGAATCCGATATTAGAACCGATATTCAAAAACCGATATTGGAGAACAAATATTGAAAAACTGATATCGAAAAACTGATATTGAAAAACCGATATTGAAAAACCGATATTGAAAAACCTATATCGAAAAACTGATATTGCAAAACCGATATTGAATCCGATATTAGAACCGATATTGAAAAACCGATATTGAAAAACAAATATTGAAAAACTGATATCGAAAAACTGATATTGAAAACCCGATATTGAAAAACTGATATTGAAACCGATATTAGAACCGATATTGAAAAACCGATATTGAAAAACAAATATTGAAAAACTGATATCGAAAAACTGATATTGAAAAACCGATATTGAAAAACCGATATTGAAGAACAAATATTGAAAAACCGATATTGAAAAACTGATATTGAAACCGATATTAGAACCGATATTGAAAAACCGATATTGAAAAACAAATGTTGAAAAACTGATATCGAAAAACTGATATTGAAAAACCGATATTGAAAAACCGATATTGAAGAACAAATATTGAAAAACCGATATTGAAAAACTGATATTGAAACCGATATTAGAACCGATATTGAAAAACCGATATTGAAAAACCGATAATGAAACCGATATTAGAACCGATATTGAAAAACCGATATTGAAAAACAAATATCGAAAAACTGATATTGAAAACCCGATATTGAAAAACCGATATTGAAAAACCGATATTGAATCCGATATTAGAACCGATATTGAAAAACCGATATTGAAAAACAAATGTTGAAAAACTGATATCGAAAAACTGATATTGAAAAACCGATATTGAAAAACCGATATTGAAGAACAAATATTGAAAAACCGATATTGAAAAACTGATATTGAAACCGATATTAGAACCGATATTGAAAAACCGATATTGAAAAACCGATAATGAAACCGATATTAGAACCGATATTGAAAAACCGATATTGAAAAACAAATATTGAAAAACTGATATCGAAAAACTGATATTGAAAAACCGATATTGAAAACCCGATATTGAAAAACAAATATTGAAAAACTGATATCGAAAAACTGATATTGAAAACCCGATATTGAAAAACCGATATTGAAAAACCGATATTGAATCCGATATTAGAACCGATATTGAAAAACCGATATTGAATCCGATATTGGAACCGATATACAAAAACCGACATTGGGGAACAAATATTGAAAAACTGATATCGAAAAACTGATATTGAAAAACCGATATTGAAAAGCCGATATTGATTCCGATATTAGAACCGATATTGAAAAACCGATATTGAAAAATAAATATTGAAAAACTGATATCGAAAAACTGATATTGAAAAACCGATATTGAAAAGCCGATATTGATTCCGATATTAGAACCGATATTGAAAAACCGATATTGAAAAACAAATGTTGAAAAACTGATATCGAAAAACTGATATTGAAAAACCGATATTGAAAAACCGATATTGAAGAACAAATATTGAAAAACCGATATTGAAAAACTGATATTGAAACCGATATTAGAACCGATATTGAAAAACCGATATTGAAAAACCGATAATGAAACCGATATTAGAACCGATATTGAAAAACCGATATTGAAAAACAAATATCGAAAAACTGATATTGAAAACCCGATATTGAAAAACCGATATTGAAAAACCGATATTGAATCCGATATTAGAACCGATATTGAAAAACCGATATTGAATCCGATATTGGAACCGATATACAAAAACCGACATTGGGGAACAAATATTGAAAAACTGATATCGAAAAACTGATATTGAAAAACCGATATTGAAAAGCCGATAATGATTCCGATATTAGAACCGATATTGAAAAACAAATATTGAAAAACTGATATCGAAAAACTGATATTGAAAAACCGATATTGAAAAACCGATATTGAAAAACCGATATTGAAACCGATATTAGAACCGATATTGAAAAACCGATATTGAAAAACAAATATTGAAAAACTGATATCGAAAAACTGATATTGAAAAACCGATATTGAAAAGCCGATAATGATTCCGATATTAGAACCGATATTGAAAAACAAATATTGAAAAACTGATATCGAAAAACTGATATTGAAAAACCGATATTGAAAAACCGATATTGAATCCGATATTAGAACCGATATTGAAAAACCGATATTGAAAAACAAATATTGAAAAACTGATATCGAAAAACTGATATTGAAAAACCGATATTGAAAACCCGATATTGAATCCGATATTAGAACCGATATTCAAAAACCGATATTGGAGAACAAATATTGAAAAACTGATATCGAAAAACTGATATTGAAAAACCGATATTGAAAAACCGATATTGAAAAACCTATATCGAAAAACTGATATTGCAAAACCGATATTGAATCCGATATTAGAACCGATATTGAAAAACCGATATTGAAAAACAAATATTGAAAAACTGATATCGAAAAACTGATATTGAAAACCCGATATTGAAAAACTGATATTGAAACCGATATTAGAACCGATATTGAAAAACCGATATTGAAAAACAAATATTGAAAAACTGATATCGAAAAACTGATATTGAAAAACCGATATTGAAAAACCGATATTGAAGAACAAATATTGAAAAACCGATATTGAAAAACTGATATTGAAACCGATATTAGAACCGATATTGAAAAACCGATGTTGAAAAACCGATATTGAAAAACCTATATCGAAAAACTGATATTGAAAAACCGATATTGAAAAACCGATATTGAAGAACAAATATTGAAAAACCGATATTGAAAAACTGATATTGAAACCGATATTAGAACCGATATTGAAAAACCGATGTTGAAAAACCGATATTGAAAAACCTATATCGAAAAACTGATATTGCAAAACCGATATTGAAAAACCGATATTGAAAAACCTATATCGAAAAACTGATATTGCAAAACCGATATTGAATCCGATATTAGAACCGATATTGAAAAACCGATATTGAAAAACAAATATTGAAAAACTGATATCGAAAAACTGATATTGAAAAACCGATATTGAAAACCCGATATTGATTCCGATATTAGAACCGATATTGAAAAACCGATATTGAAAAACAAATGTTGAAAAACTGATATCGAAAAACTGATATTGAAAAACCGATATTGAAAAACCGATATTGAAGAACAAATATTGAAAAACCGATATTGAAAAACTGATATTGAAACCGATATTAGAACCGATATTGAAAAACCGATATTGAAAAACCGATAATGAAACCGATATTAGAACCGATATTGAAAAACCGATATTGAAAAACAAATATCGAAAAACTGATATTGAAAACCCGATATTGAAAAACCGATATTGAAAAACCGATATTGAATCCGATATTAGAACCGATATTGAAAAACCGATATTGAATCCGATATTGGAACCGATATACAAAAACCGACATTGGGGAACAAATATTGAAAAACTGATATCGAAAAACTGATATTGAAAAACCGATATTGAAAAGCCGATAATGATTCCGATATTAGAACCGATATTGAAAAACAAATATTGAAAAACTGATATCGAAAAACTGATATTGAAAAACCGATATTGAAAAACCGATATTGAAACCGATATTAGAACCGATATTGAAAAACCGATATTGAAAAACAAATATTGAAAAACTGATATCGAAAAACTGATATTGAAAAACCGATATTGAAAAGCCGATAATGATTCCGATATTAGAACCGATATTGAAAAACAAATATTGAAAAACTGATATCGAAAAACTGATATTGAAAAACCGATATTGAAAAACCGATATTGAATCCGATATTAGAACCGATATTGAAAAACCGATATTGAAAAACAAATATTGAAAAACTGATATCGAAAAACTGATATTGAAAAACCGATATTGAAAACCCGATATTGAATCCGATATTAGAACCGATATTCAAAAACCGATATTGGAGAACAAATATTGAAAAACTGATATCGAAAAACTGATATTGAAAAACCGATATTGAAAAACCGATATTGAAAAACCTATATCGAAAAACTGATATTGCAAAACCGATATTGAATCCGATATTAGAACCGATATTGAAAAACCGATATTGAAAAACAAATATTGAAAAACTGATATCGAAAAACTGATATTGAAAACCCGATATTGAAAAACTGATATTGAAACCGATATTAGAACCGATATTGAAAAACCGATATTGAAAAACAAATATTGAAAAACTGATATCGAAAAACTGATATTGAAAAACCGATATTGAAAAACCGATATTGAAGAACAAATATTGAAAAACCGATATTGAAAAACTGATATTGAAACCGATATTAGAACCGATATTGAAAAACCGATGTTGAAAAACCGATATTGAAAAACCTATATCGAAAAACTGATATTGAAAAACCGATATTGAAAAACCGATATTGAAGAACAAATATTGAAAAACCGATATTGAAAAACTGATATTGAAACCGATATTAGAACCGATATTGAAAAACCGATGTTGAAAAACCGATATTGAAAAACCTATATCGAAAAACTGATATTGCAAAACCGATATTGAAAAACCGATATTGAAAAACCTATATCGAAAAACTGATATTGCAAAACCGATATTGAATCCGATATTAGAACCGATATTGAAAAACCGATATTGAAAAACAAATATTGAAAAACTGATATCGAAAAACTGATATTGAAAAACCGATATTGAAAACCCGATATTGAAAAACAAATATTGAAAAACTGATATCGAAAAACTGATATTGAAAACCCGATATTGAAAAACTGATATTGAAACCGATATTAGAACCGATATTGAAAAACCGATATTGAAAAACAAATATTGAAAAACTGATATCGAAAAACTGATATTGAAAAACCGATATTGAAAAACTGATATCGAAAAACTGATATTGAAAAACCGATATTGAAAAGCCGATATTGATTCCGATATTAGAACCGATATTGAAAAACCGATATTGAAAAACAAATGTTGAAAAACTGATATCGAAAAACTGATATTGAAAAACCGATATTGAAAAACCGATATTGAAGAACAAATATTGAAAAACCGATATTGAAAAACTGATATTGAAACCGATATTAGAACCGATATTGAAAAACCGATATTGAAAAACCGATAATGAAACCGATATTAGAACCGATATTGAAAAACCGATATTGAAAAACAAATATCGAAAAACTGATATTGAAAACCCGATATTGAAAAACCGATATTGAAAAACCGATATTGAATCCGATATTAGAACCGATATTGAAAAACCGATATTGAAAAACAAATGTTGAAAAACTGATATCGAAAAACTGATATTGAAAAACCGATATTGAAAAACCGATATTGAAGAACAAATATTGAAAAACCGATATTGAAAAACTGATATTGAAACCGATATTAGAACCGATATTGAAAAACCGATATTGAAAAACCGATAATGAAACCGATATTAGAACCGATATTGAAAAACCGATATTGAAAAACAAATATTGAAAAACTGATATCGAAAAACTGATATTGAAAAACCGATATTGAAAACCCGATATTGAAAAACAAATATTGAAAAACTGATATCGAAAAACTGATATTGAAAACCCGATATTGAAAAACCGATATTGAAAAACCGATATTGAATCCGATATTAGAACCGATATTGAAAAACCGATATTGAATCCGATATTGGAACCGATATACAAAAACCGACATTGGGGAACAAATATTGAAAAACTGATATTGAAAACCCGATATTGAAAAACCGATATTGAAAAACCGATATTGAATCCGATATTAGAACCGATATTGAAAAACCGATATTGAATCCGATATTGGAACCGATATACAAAAACCGACATTGGGGAACAAATATTGAAAAACTGATATCGAAAAACTGATATTGAAAAACCGATATTGAAAAGCCGATAATGATTCCGATATTAGAACCGATATTGAAAAACAAATATTGAAAAACCGATAATGAAACCGATATTAGAACCGATATTGAAAAACCGATATTGAATCCGATATTAGAACCGATATTGAAAAACCGATATTGAATCCGATATTGGAACCGATATACAAAAACCGACATTGGGGAACAAATATTGAAAAACTGATATCGAAAAACTGATATTGAAAAACCGATATTGAAAAGCCGATAATGATTCCGATATTAGAACCGATATTGAAAAACAAATATTGAAAAACTGATATCGAAAAACTGATATTGAAAAACCGATATTGAAAAACCGATATTGAAACCGATATTAGAACCGATATTGAAAAACCGATATTGAAAAACAAATATTGAAAAACTGATATCGAAAAACTGATATTGAAAAACCGATATTGAAAAGCCGATAATGATTCCGATATTAGAACCGATATTGAAAAACAAATATTGAAAAACTGATATCGAAAAACTGATATTGAAAAACCGATATTGAAAAACCGATATTGAATCCGATATTAGAACCGATATTGAAAAACCGATATTGAAAAACAAATATTGAAAAACTGATATCGAAAAACTGATATTGAAAAACCGATATTGAAAACCCGATATTGAATCCGATATTAGAACCGATATTCAAAAACCGATATTGGAGAACAAATATTGAAAAACTGATATCGAAAAACTGATATTGAAAAACCGATATTGAAAAACCGATATTGAAAAACCTATATCGAAAAACTGATATTGCAAAACCGATATTGAATCCGATATTAGAACCGATATTGAAAAACCGATATTGAAAAACAAATATTGAAAAACTGATATCGAAAAACTGATATTGAAAACCCGATATTGAAAAACTGATATTGAAACCGATATTAGAACCGATATTGAAAAACCGATATTGAAAAACAAATATTGAAAAACTGATATCGAAAAACTGATATTGAAAAACCGATATTGAAAAACCGATATTGAAGAACAAATATTGAAAAACCGATATTGAAAAACTGATATTGAAACCGATATTAGAACCGATATTGAAAAACCGATGTTGAAAAACCGATATTGAAAAACCTATATCGAAAAACTGATATTGAAAAACCGATATTGAAAAACCGATATTGAAGAACAAATATTGAAAAACCGATATTGAAAAACTGATATTGAAACCGATATTAGAACCGATATTGAAAAACCGATGTTGAAAAACCGATATTGAAAAACCTATATCGAAAAACTGATATTGCAAAACCGATATTGAAAAACCGATATTGAAAAACCTATATCGAAAAACTGATATTGCAAAACCGATATTGAATCCGATATTAGAACCGATATTGAAAAACCGATATTGAAAAACAAATATTGAAAAACTGATATCGAAAAACTGATATTGAAAAACCGATATTGAAAACCCGATATTGAAAAACAAATATTGAAAAACTGATATCGAAAAACTGATATTGAAAACCCGATATTGAAAAACTGATATTGAAACCGATATTAGAACCGATATTGAAAAACCGATATTGAAAAACAAATATTGAAAAACTGATATCGAAAAACTGATATTGAAAAACCGATATTGAAAAACTGATATCGAAAAACTGATATTGAAAAACCGATATTGAAAAGCCGATATTGATTCCGATATTAGAACCGATATTGAAAAACCGATATTGAAAAACAAATGTTGAAAAACTGATATCGAAAAACTGATATTGAAAAACCGATATTGAAAAACCGATATTGAAGAACAAATATTGAAAAACCGATATTGAAAAACTGATATTGAAACCGATATTAGAACCGATATTGAAAAACCGATATTGAAAAACCGATAATGAAACCGATATTAGAACCGATATTGAAAAACCGATATTGAAAAACAAATATCGAAAAACTGATATTGAAAACCCGATATTGAAAAACCGATATTGAAAAACCGATATTGAATCCGATATTAGAACCGATATTGAAAAACCGATATTGAAAAACAAATGTTGAAAAACTGATATCGAAAAACTGATATTGAAAAACCGATATTGAAAAACCGATATTGAAGAACAAATATTGAAAAACCGATATTGAAAAACTGATATTGAAACCGATATTAGAACCGATATTGAAAAACCGATATTGAAAAACCGATAATGAAACCGATATTAGAACCGATATTGAAAAACCGATATTGAAAAACAAATATTGAAAAACTGATATCGAAAAACTGATATTGAAAAACCGATATTGAAAACCCGATATTGAAAAACAAATATTGAAAAACTGATATCGAAAAACTGATATTGAAAACCCGATATTGAAAAACCGATATTGAAAAACCGATATTGAATCCGATATTAGAACCGATATTGAAAAACCGATATTGAATCCGATATTGGAACCGATATACAAAAACCGACATTGGGGAACAAATATTGAAAAACTGATATCGAAAAACTGATATTGAAAAACCGATATTGAAAAGCCGATATTGATTCCGATATTAGAACCGATATTGAAAAACCGATATTGAAAAATAAATATTGAAAAACTGATATCGAAAAACTGATATTGAAAAACCGATATTGAAAAACCGATATTGAAGAACAAATATTGAAAAACCGATATTGAAAAACTGATATTGAAACCGATATTAGAACCGATATTGAAAAACCGATATTGAAAAACCGATAATGAAACCGATATTAGAACCGATATTGAAAAACCGATATTGAAAAACAAATATTGAAAAACTGATATCGAAAAACTGATATTGAAAAACCGATATTGAAAAGCCGGTATTGATTCCGATATTAGAACCGATATTGAAAAACCGATATTGAAAAACAAATGTTGAAAAACTGATATCGAAAAACTGATATTGAAAAACCGATATTGAAAAACCGATATTGAAGAACAAATATTGAAAAACCGATATTGAAAAACTGATATTGAAACCGATATTAGAACCGATATTGAAAAACCGATATTGAAAAACCGATAATGAAACCGATATTAGAACCGATATTGAAAAACCGATATTGAAAAACAAATATCGAAAAACTGATATTGAAAACCCGATATTGAAAAACCGATATTGAAAAACCGATATTGAATCCGATATTAGAACCGATATTGAAAAACCGATATTGAATCCGATATTGGAACCGATATACAAAAACCGACATTGGGGAACAAATATTGAAAAACTGATATCGAAAAACTGATATTGAAAAACCGATATTGAAAAGCCGATAATGATTCCGATATTAGAACCGATATTGAAAAACAAATATTGAAAAACTGATATCGAAAAACTGATATTGAAAAACCGATATTGAAAAACCGATATTGAATCCGATATTAGAACCGATATTGAAAAACCGATATTGAAAAACAAATATTGAAAAACTGATATCGAAAAACTGATATTGAAAAACCGATATTGAAAACCCGATATTGAATCCGATATTAGAACCGATATTCAAAAACCGATATTGGAGAACAAATATTGAAAAACTGATATCGAAAAACTGATATTGAAAAACCGATATTGAAAAACCGATATTGAAAAACCTATATCGAAAAACTGATATTGCAAAACCGATATTGAATCCGATATTAGAACCGATATTGAAAAACCGATATTGAAAAACAAATATTGAAAAACTGATATCGAAAAACTGATATTGAAAACCCGATATTGAAAAACTGATATTGAAACCGATATTAGAACCGATATTGAAAAACCGATATTGAAAAACAAATATTGAAAAACTGATATCGAAAAACTGATATTGAAAAACCGATATTGAAAAACCGATATTGAAGAACAAATATTGAAAAACCGATATTGAAAAACTGATATTGAAACCGATATTAGAACCGATATTGAAAAACCGATGTTGAAAAACCGATATTGAAAAACCTATATCGAAAAACTGATATTGAAAAACCGATATTGAAAAACCGATATTGAAGAACAAATATTGAAAAACCGATATTGAAAAACTGATATTGAAACCGATATTGAAAAACCGATGTTGAAAAACCGATATTGAAAAACCTATATCGAAAAACTGATATTGCAAAACCGATATTGAAAAACCGATATTGAAAAACCTATATCGAAAAACTGATATTGCAAAACCGATATTGAATCCGATATTAGAACCGATATTGAAAAACCGATATTGAAAAACAAATATTGAAAAACTGATATCGAAAAACTGATATTGAAAAACCGATATTGAAAACCCGATATTGATTCCGATATTAGAACCGATATTGAAAAACCGATATTGAAAAACAAATGTTGAAAAACTGATATCGAAAAACTGATATTGAAAAACCGATATTGAAAAACCGATATTGAAGAACAAATATTGAAAAACCGATATTGAAAAACTGATATTGAAACCGATATTAGAACCGATATTGAAAAACCGATATTGAAAAACCGATAATGAAACCGATATTAGAACCGATATTGAAAAACCGATATTGAAAAACAAATATCGAAAAACTGATATTGAAAACCCGATATTGAAAAACCGATATTGAAAAACCGATATTGAATCCGATATTAGAACCGATATTGAAAAACCGATATTGAATCCGATATTGGAACCGATATACAAAAACCGACATTGGGGAACAAATATTGAAAAACTGATATCGAAAAACTGATATTGAAAAACCGATATTGAAAAGCCGATAATGATTCCGATATTAGAACCGATATTGAAAAACAAATATTGAAAAACTGATATCGAAAAACTGATATTGAAAAACCGATATTGAAAAACCGATATTGAAACCGATATTAGAACCGATATTGAAAAACCGATATTGAAAAACAAATATTGAAAAACTGATATCGAAAAACTGATATTGAAAAACCGATATTGAAAAGCCGATAATGATTCCGATATTAGAACCGATATTGAAAAACAAATATTGAAAAACTGATATCGAAAAACTGATATTGAAAAACCGATATTGAAAAACCGATATTGAATCCGATATTAGAACCGATATTGAAAAACCGATATTGAAAAACAAATATTGAAAAACTGATATCGAAAAACTGATATTGAAAAACCGATATTGAAAACCCGATATTGAATCCGATATTAGAACCGATATTCAAAAACCGATATTGGAGAACAAATATTGAAAAACTGATATCGAAAAACTGATATTGAAAAACCGATATTGAAAAACCGATATTGAAAAACCTATATCGAAAAACTGATATTGCAAAACCGATATTGAATCCGATATTAGAACCGATATTGAAAAACCGATATTGAAAAACAAATATTGAAAAACTGATATCGAAAAACTGATATTGAAAACCCGATATTGAAAAACTGATATTGAAACCGATATTAGAACCGATATTGAAAAACCGATATTGAAAAACAAATATTGAAAAACTGATATCGAAAAACTGATATTGAAAAACCGATATTGAAAAACCGATATTGAAGAACAAATATTGAAAAACCGATATTGAAAAACTGATATTGAAACCGATATTAGAACCGATATTGAAAAACCGATGTTGAAAAACCGATATTGAAAAACCTATATCGAAAAACTGATATTGAAAAACCGATATTGAAAAACCGATATTGAAGAACAAATATTGAAAAACCGATATTGAAAAACTGATATTGAAACCGATATTAGAACCGATATTGAAAAACCGATGTTGAAAAACCGATATTGAAAAACCTATATCGAAAAACTGATATTGCAAAACCGATATTGAAAAACCGATATTGAAAAACCTATATCGAAAAACTGATATTGCAAAACCGATATTGAATCCGATATTAGAACCGATATTGAAAAACCGATATTGAAAAACAAATATTGAAAAACTGATATCGAAAAACTGATATTGAAAAACCGATATTGAAAACCCGATATTGAAAAACAAATATTGAAAAACTGATATCGAAAAACTGATATTGAAAACCCGATATTGAAAAACTGATATTGAAACCGATATTAGAACCGATATTGAAAAACCGATATTGAAAAACAAATATTGAAAAACTGATATCGAAAAACTGATATTGAAAAACCGATATTGAAAAACTGATATCGAAAAACTGATATTGAAAAACCGATATTGAAAAGCCGATATTGATTCCGATATTAGAACCGATATTGAAAAACCGATATTGAAAAACAAATGTTGAAAAACTGATATCGAAAAACTGATATTGAAAAACCGATATTGAAAAACCGATATTGAAGAACAAATATTGAAAAACCGATATTGAAAAACTGATATTGAAACCGATATTAGAACCGATATTGAAAAACCGATATTGAAAAACCGATAATGAAACCGATATTAGAACCGATATTGAAAAACCGATATTGAAAAACAAATATCGAAAAACTGATATTGAAAACCCGATATTGAAAAACCGATATTGAAAAACCGATATTGAATCCGATATTAGAACCGATATTGAAAAACCGATATTGAAAAACAAATGTTGAAAAACTGATATCGAAAAACTGATATTGAAAAACCGATATTGAAAAACCGATATTGAAGAACAAATATTGAAAAACCGATATTGAAAAACTGATATCGAAAAACTGATATTGAAAACCCGATATTGAAAAACCGATATTGAAAAACCGATATTGAATCCGATATTAGAACCGATATTGAAAAACCGATATTGAATCCGATATTGGAACCGATATACAAAAACCGACATTGGGGAACAAATATTGAAAAACTGATATCGAAAAACTGATATTGAAAAACCGATATTGAAAAGCCGATATTGATTCCGATATTAGAACCGATATTGAAAAACCGATATTGAAAAATAAATATTGAAAAACTGATATCGAAAAACTGATATTGAAAAACCGATATTGAAAAACCGATATTGAAGAACAAATATTGAAAAACCGATATTGAAAAACTGATATTGAAACCGATATTAGAACCGATATTGAAAAACCGATATTGAAAAACCGATAATGAAACCGATATTAGAACCGATATTGAAAAACCGATATTGAAAAACAAATATTGAAAAACTGATATCGAAAAACTGATATTGAAAAACCGATATTGAAAAGCCGATATTGATTCCGATATTAGAACCGATATTGAAAAACCGATATTGAAAAACAAATGTTGAAAAACTGATATCGAAAAACTGATATTGAAAAACCGATATTGAAAAACCGATATTGAAGAACAAATATTGAAAAACCGATATTGAAAAACTGATATTGAAACCGATATTAGAACCGATATTGAAAAACCGATATTGAAAAACCGATAATGAAACCGATATTAGAACCGATATTGAAAAACCGATATTGAAAAACAAATATCGAAAAACTGATATTGAAAACCCGATATTGAAAAACCGATATTGAAAAACCGATATTGAATCCGATATTAGAACCGATATTGAAAAACCGATATTGAATCCGATATTGGAACCGATATACAAAAACCGACATTGGGGAACAAATATTGAAAAACTGATATCGAAAAACTGATATTGAAAAACCGATATTGAAAAGCCGATAATGATTCCGATATTAGAACCGATATTGAAAAACAAATATTGAAAAACTGATATCGAAAAACTGATATTGAAAAACCGATATTGAAAAACCGATATTGAAACCGATATTAGAACCGATATTGAAAAACCGATATTGAAAAACAAATACTGAAAAACTGATATCGAAAAACTGATATTGAAAAACCGATATTGAAAAGCCGATAATGATTCCGATATTAGAACCGATATTGAAAAACAAATATTGAAAAACTGATATCGAAAAACTGATATTGAAAAACCGATATTGAAAAACCGATATTGAATCCGATATTAGAACCGATATTGAAAAACCGATATTGAAAAACAAATATTGAAAAACTGATATCGAAAAACTGATATTGAAAAACCGATATTGAAAACCCGATATTGAATCCGATATTAGAACCGATATTCAAAAACCGATATTGGAGAACAAATATTGAAAAACTGATATCGAAAAACTGATATTGAAAAACCGATATTGAAAAACCGATATTGAAAAACCTATATCGAAAAACTGATATTGCAAAACCGATATTGAATCCGATATTAGAACCGATATTGAAAAACCGATATTGAAAAACAAATATTGAAAAACTGATATCGAAAAACTGATATTGAAAAACCGATATTGAAAACCCGATATTGAATCCGATATTAGAACCGATATTCAAAAACCGATATTGGAGAACAAATATTGAAAAACTGATATCGAAAAACTGATATTGAAAAACCGATATTGAAAAGCCGATAATGATTCCGATATTAGAACCGATATTGAAAAACAAATATTGAAAAACTGATATCGAAAAACTGATATTGAAAAACCGATATTGAAAAACCGATATTGAAACCGATATTAGAACCGATATTGAAAAACCGATATTGAAAAACAAATATTGAAAAACTGATATCGAAAAACTGATATTGCAAAACCGATATTGAAAAACCGATATTGAAAAACCTATATCGAAAAACTGATATTGCAAAACCGATATTGAATCCGATATTAGAACCGATATTGAAAAACCGATATTGAAAAACAAATATTGAAAAACTGATATCGAAAAACTGATATTGAAAAACCGATATTGAAAACCCGATATTGAAAAACAAATATTGAAAAACTGATATCGAAAAACTGATATTGAAAACCCGATATTGAAAAACTGATATTGAAACCGATATTAGAACCGATATTGAAAAACCGATATTGAAAAACAAATATTGAAAAACTGATATCGAAAAACTGATATTGAAAAACCGATATTGAAAAACCGATATTGAAGAACTAATATTGAAAAACCGATATTGAAAAACTGATATTGAAACCGATATTAGAACCGATATTGAAAAACCGATATTGAAAAACCGATATTAAAAAACCTATATCGAAAAACTGATATTGCAAAACCGATATTGAAAAACCGATATTGAAAAACCTATATCGAAAAACTGATATTGCAAAACCGATATTGAATCCGATATTAGAACCGATATTGAAAAACCGATATTGAAAAACAAATATTGAAAAACTGATATCGAAAAACTTATATCGAAAAACTGATACTGCAAAACCGATATTGAATCCGATATTAGAACCGATATTGAAAAACCGATATTGAAAAACAAATATTGAAAAACTGATATCGAAATACTGATATTGAAAAACCGATATTGAAAACCCGATATTGAATCCGATATTAGAACCGATATTCAAAAACCGATATTGGAGAACAAATATTGAAAAACTGATATCGAAAAACTGATATTGAAAAACCGATATTGAAAAACCGATATGGAAGAACAAATATTGAAAAACCGATATTGAATCCGATATTGGAACCGATATACAAAAACCGACATTGGAGAACAAATATTGAAAAACTGATATCGAAAAACTGATATTGAAAAACCGATATTGAAAAGCCGATATTGATTCCGATATTAGAACCGATATTGAAAAACCGATATTGAAAAACAAATATTGAAAAACTGATATCGAAAAACTGATATTGAAAAACCGATATTGAAAAACCGATATTGAAGAACAAATATTGAAAAACCGATATTGAAAAACTGATATTGAAACCGATATTAGAACCGATATTGAAAAACCGATATTGAAAAACAAATATTGAAAAACTGATATCGAAAAACTGATATTGAAAAACCGATATTGAAAACCCGATATTGAAAAACAAATATTGAAAAACTGATATCGAAAAACTGATATTGAAAACCCGATATTGAAAAACTGATATTGAAACCGATATTAGAACCGATATTGAAAAACCGATATTGAAAAACAAATATTGAAAAACTGATATCGAAAAACTGATATTGAAAAACCGATATTGAAAAACCGATATTGAAGAACAAATATTGAAAAACCGATATTGAAAAACTGATATTGAAACCGATATTAGAACCGATATTGAAAAACCGATATTGAAAAACCGATATTGAAAAACCTATATCGAAAAACTGATATTGCAAAACCGATATTGAAAAACCGATATTGAAAAACCTATATCGAAAAACTGATATTGCAAAACCGATATTGAATCCGATATTAGAACCGATATTGAAAAACCGATATTGAAAAACAAATATTGAAAAACTGATATCGAAAAACTTATATCGAAAAACTGATATTGCAAAACCGATATTGAATCCGATATTAGAACCGATATTGAAAAACCGATATTGAAAAACAAATATTGAAAAACTGATATCGAAATACTGATATTGAAAAACCGATATTGAAAACCCGATATTGAATCCGATATTAGAACCGATATTCAAAAACCGATATTGGAGAACAAATATTGAAAAACTGATATCGAAAAACTGATATTGAAAAACCGATATTGAAAAGCCGATAATGATTCCGATATTAGAACCGATATTGAAAAACAAATATTGAAAAACTGATATCGAAAAACTGATATTGAAAAACCGATATTGAAAAACCGATATTGAAACCGATATTAGAACCGATATTGAAAAACCGATATTGAAAAAGAAATATTGAAAAACTGATATCGAAAAACTGATATTGCAAAACCGATATTGAAAAACCGATATTGAAAAACCTATATCGAAAAACTGATATTGCAAAACCGATATTGAATCCGATATTAGAACCGATATTGAAAAACCGATATTGGAAAACAAATATTGAAAAACTGATATCGAAAAACTTATATCGAAAAACTGATATTGCAAAACCGATATTGAATCCGATATTAGAACCGATATTGAAAAACCGATATTGAAAAACAAATATTGAAAAACCGATATTGAAAAACTGATATTGAAACCGATATTAGAACCGATATTGAAAAACCGATATTGAAAAACCGATATTAAAAAACCTATATCGAAAAACTGATATTGCAAAACCGATATTGAAAAACCGATATTGAAAAACCTATATCGAAAAACTGATATTGCAAAACCGATATTGAATCCGATATTAGAACCGATATTGAAAAACCGATATTGAAAAACAAATATTGAAAAACTGATATCGAAAAACTTATATCGAAAAACTGATATTGCAAAACCGATATTGAATCCGATATTAGAACCGATATTGAAAAACCGATATTGAAAAACAAATATTGAAAAACTGATATCGAAATACTGATATTGAAAAACCGATATTGAAAACCCGATATTGAATCCGATATTAGAACCGATATTCAAAAACCGATATTGGAGAACAAATATTGAAAAACTGATATCGAAAAACTGATATTGAAAAACCGATATTGAAAAGCCGATAATGATTCCGATATTAGAACCGATATTGAAAAACAAATATTGAAAAACTGATATCGAAAAACTGATATTGAAAAACCGATATTGAAAAACCGATATTGAAACCGATATTAGAACCGATATTGAAAAACCGATATTGAAAAACAAATATTGAAAAACTGATATCGAAAAACTGATATTGCAAAACCGATATTGAAAAACCGATATTGAAAAACCTATATCGAAAAACTGATATTGCAAAACCGATATTGAAAAACCGATATTGAAAAACCTATATCGAAAAACTGATATTGCAAAACCGATATTGAATCCGATATTAGAACCGATATTGAAAAACCGATATTGAAAAACAAATATTGAAAAACTGATATCGAAAAACTTATATCGAAAAACTGATATTGCAAAACCGATATTGAATCCGATATTAGAACCGATATTGAAAAACCGATATTGAAAAACAAATATTGAAAAACCGATATTGAAAAACTGATATTGAAACCGATATTAGAACCGATATTGAAAAACCGATATTGAAAAACCGATATTAAAAAACCTATATCGAAAAACTGATATTGCAAAACCGATATTGAAAAACCGATATTGAAAAACCTATATCGAAAAACTGATATTGCAAAACCGATATTGAATCCGATATTAGAACCGATATTGAAAAACCGATATTGAAAAACAAATATTGAAAAACTGATATCGAAAAACTTATATCGAAAAACTGATATTGCAAAACCGATATTGAATCCGATATTAGAACCGATATTGAAAAACCGATATTGAAAAACAAATATTGAAAAACTGATATCGAAATACTGATATTGAAAAACCGATATTGAAAACCCGATATTGAATCCGATATTAGAACCGATATTCAAAAACCGATATTGGAGAACAAATATTGAAAAACTGATATCGAAAAACTGATATTGAAAAACCGATATTGAAAAACCGATATGGAAGAACAAATATTGAAAAACCGATATTGAATCCGATATTGGAACCGATATACAAAAACCGACATTGGAGAACAAATATTGAAAAACTGATATCGAAAAACTGATATTGAAAAACCGATATTGAAAAGCCGATATTGATTCCGATATTAGAACCGATATTGAAAAACCGATATTGAAAAACAAATATTGAAAAACTGATATCGAAAAACTGATATTGAAAAACCGATATTGAAAAACCGATATTGAAGAACAAATATTGAAAAACCGATATTGAAAAACTGATATTGAAACCGATATTAGAACCGATATTGAAAAACCGATATTGAAAAACAAATATTGAAAAACTGATATCGAAAAACTGATATTGAAAAACCGATATTGAAAACCCGATATTGAAAAACAAATATTGAAAAACTGATATCGAAAAACTTATATCGAAAAACTGATATTGCAAAACCGATATTGAATCCGATATTAGAACCGATATTGAAAAACCGATATTGAAAAACAAATATTGAAAAACCGATATTGAAAAACTGATATTGAAACCGATATTAGAACCGATATTGAAAAACCGATATTGAAAAACCGATATTAAAAAACCTATATCGAAAAACTGATATTGCAAAACCGATATTGAAAAACCGATATTGAAAAACCTATATCGAAAAACTGATATTGCAAAACCGATATTGAATCCGATATTAGAACCGATATTGAAAAACCGATATTGAAAAACAAATATTGAAAAACTGATATCGAAAAACTTATATCGAAAAACTGATATTGCAAAACCGATATTGAATCCGATATTAGAACCGATATTGAAAAACCGATATTGAAAAACAAATATTGAAAAACTGATATCGAAATACTGATATTGAAAAACCGATATTGAAAACCCGATATTGAATCCGATATTAGAACCGATATTCAAAAACCGATATTGGAGAACAAATATTGAAAAACTGATATCGAAAAACTGATATTGAAAAACCGATATTGAAAAACCGATATGGAAGAACAAATATTGAAAAACCGATATTGAATCCGATATTGGAACCGATATACAAAAACCGACATTGGAGAACAAATATTGAAAAACTGATATCGAAAAACTGATATTGAAAAACCGATATTGAAAAGCCGATATTGATTCCGATATTAGAACCGATATTGAAAAACCGATATTGAAAAACAAATATTGAAAAACTGATATCGAAAAACTGATATTGAAAAACCGATATTGAAAAACCGATATTGAAGAACAAATATTGAAAAACCGATATTGAAAAACTGATATTGAAACCGATATTAGAACCGATATTGAAAAACCGATATTGAAAAACAAATATTGAAAAACTGATATCGAAAAACTGATATTGAAAAACCGATATTGAAAACCCGATATTGAAAAACAAATATTGAAAAACTGATATCGAAAAACTGATATTGAAAACCCGATATTGAAAAACTGATATTGAAACCGATATTAGAACCGATATTGAAAAACCGATATTGAAAAACAAATATTGAAAAACTGATATCGAAAAACTGATATTGAAAAACCGATATTGAAAAACCGATATTGAAGAACAAATATTGAAAAACCGATATTGAAAAACTGATATTGAAACCGATATTAGAACCGATATTGAAAAACCGATATTGAAAAACCGATATTGAAAAACCTATATCGAAAAACTGATATTGCAAAACCGATATTGAAAAACCGATATTGAAAAACCTATATCGAAAAACTGATATTGCAAAACCGATATTGAATCCGATATTAGAACCGATATTGAAAAACCGATATTGAAAAACAAATATTGAAAAACTGATATCGAAAAACTTATATCGAAAAACTGATATTGCAAAACCGATATTGAATCCGATATTAGAACCGATATTGAAAAACCGATATTGAAAAACAAATATTGAAAAACTGATATCGAAATACTGATATTGAAAAACCGATATTGAAAACCCGATATTGAATCCGATATTAGAACCGATATTCAAAAACCGATATTGGAGAACAAATATTGAAAAACTGATATCGAAAAACTGATATTGAAAAACCGATATTGAAAAGCCGATAATGATTCCGATATTAGAACCGATATTGAAAAACAAATATTGAAAAACTGATATCGAAAAACTGATATTGAAAAACCGATATTGAAAAACCGATATTGAAACCGATATTAGAACCGATATTGAAAAACCGATATTGAAAAACAAATATTGAAAAACTGATATCGAAAAACTGATATTGCAAAACCGATATTGAAAAACCGATATTGAAAAACCTATATCGAAAAACTGATATTGCAAAACCGATATTGAAAAACCGATATTGAAAAACCTATATCGAAAAACTGATATTGCAAAACCGATATTGAATCCGATATTAGAACCGATATTGAAAAACCGATATTGAAAAACAAATATTGAAAAACTGATATCGAAAAACTGATATTGAAAAACCGATATTGAAAACCCGATATTGAAAAACAAATATTGAAAAACTGATATCGAAAAACTGATATTGAAAACCCGATATTGAAAAACTGATATTGAAACCGATATTAGAACCGATATTGAAAAACCGATATTGAAAAACAAATATTGAAAAACTGATATCGAAAAACTGATATTGAAAAACCGATATTGAAAAACCGATATTGAAGAACAAATATTGAAAAACCGATATTGAAAAACTGATATTGAAACCGATATTAGAACCGATATTGAAAAACCGATATTGAAAAACCGATATTGAAAAACCTATATCGAAAAACTGATATTGCAAAACCGATATTGAAAAACCGATATTGAAAAACCTATATCGAAAAACTGATATTGCAAAACCGATATTGAATCCGATATTAGAACCGATATTGAAAAACCGATATTGAAAAACAAATATTGAAAAACTGATATCGAAAAACTGATATTGAAAAACCGATATTGAAAACCCGATATTGAATCCGATATTAGAACCGATATTCAAAAACCGATATTGGAGAACAAATATTGAAAAACTGATATCGAAAAACTGATATTGAAAAACCGATATTGAAAAGCCGATATTGAAACCGATATTAGAACCGATATTGAAAAACCGATATTGAAAAACAAATATTGAAAAACTGATATCGAAAAACTGATATTGAAAAACCGATATTGAAAAGCCGATAATGATTCCGATATTAGAACCGATATTCAAAAACCGATATTGGAGAACAAATATTCAAAAACCGATATTGAAAAACTGATATTGAAAAACTGATATTGAAAAACTGATATTGCAAAACCGATATTGAATCCGATATTAGAACCGATATTGAAAAACCGATATTGAAAAACAAATATTGAAAAACCGATATTGAAAAACTGATATTGAAACCGATATTAGAACCGATATTGAAACCGATATTAGAACCGATATTGAAAAACCGATATTGAAAAACCTATATCGAAAAACTGATATTGCAAAACCGATATTGAAAAACCGATATTGAAAACCCGATATTGAATCCGATATTAGAACCGATATTGAAAAACCGATATTGAAAAACAAATATTGAAAAACTGATATCGAAAAACTTATATCGAAAAACTGATATTGCAAAACCGATATTGAATCCGATATTAGAACCGATATTGAAAAACCGATATTGAAAAACAAATATTGAAAAACTGATATCGAAATACTGATATTGAAAAACCGATATTGAAAACCCGATATTGAATCCGATATTAGAACCGATATTCAAAAACCGATATTGGAGAACAAATATTGAAAAACTGATATCGAAAAACTGATATTGAAAAACCGATATTGAAAAGCCGATAATGATTCCGATATTAGAACCGATATTGAAAAACAAATATTGAAAAACTGATATCGAAAAACTGATATTGAAAAACCGATATTGAAAAACCGATATTGAAACCGATATTAGAACCGATATTGAAAAACCGATATTGAAAAACAAATATTGAAAAACTGATATCGAAAAACTGATATTGCAAAACCGATATTGAAAAACCGATATTGAAAAACCTATATCGAAAAACTGATATTGCAAAACCGATATTGAAAAACCGATATTGAAAAACCTATATCGAAAAACTGATATTGCAAAACCGATATTGAATCCGATATTAGAACCGATATTGAAAAACCGATATTGAAAAACAAATATTGAAAAACTGATATCGAAAAACTTATATCGAAAAACTGATATTGCAAAACCGATATTGAATCCGATATTAGAACCGATATTGAAAAACCGATATTGAAAAACAAATATTGAAAAACCGATATTGAAAAACTGATATTGAAACCGATATTAGAACCGATATTGAAAAACCGATATTGAAAAACCGATATTAAAAAACCTATATCGAAAAACTGATATTGCAAAACCGATATTGAAAAACCGATATTGAAAAACCTATATCGAAAAACTGATATTGCAAAACCGATATTGAATCCGATATTAGAACCGATATTGAAAAACCGATATTGAAAAACAAATATTGAAAAACTGATATCGAAAAACTTATATCGAAAAACTGATATTGCAAAACCGATATTGAATCCGATATTAGAACCAATATTGAAAAACCGATATTGAAAAACAAATATTGAAAAACTGATATCGAAATACTGATATTGAAAAACCGATATTGAAAACCCGATATTGAATCCGATATTAGAACCGATATTCAAAAACCGATATTGGAGAACAAATATTGAAAAACTGATATCGAAAAACTGATATTGAAAAACCGATATTGAAAAACCGATATGGAAGAACAAATATTGAAAAACCGATATTGAATCAGATATTGGAACCGATATACAAAAACCGACATTGGAGAACAAATATTGAAAAACTGATATCGAAAAACTGATATTGAAAAACCGATATTGAAAAGCCGATATTGATTCCGATATTAGAACCGATATTGAAAAACCGATATTGAAAAACAAATATTGAAAAACTGATATCGAAAAACTGATATTGAAAAACCGATATTGAAAAACCGATATTGAAGAACAAATATTGAAAAACCGATATTGAAAAACTGATATTGAAACCGATATTAGAACCGATATTGAAAAACCGATATTGAAAAACAAATATTGAAAAACTGATATCGAAAAACTGATATTGAAAAACCGATATTGAAAACCCGATATTGAAAAACAAATATTGAAAAACTGATATCGAAAAACTGATATTGAAAACCCGATATTGAAAAACTGATATTGAAACCGATATTAGAACCGATATTGAAAAACCGATATTGAAAAACAAATATTGAAAAACTGATATCGAAAAACTGATATTGAAAAACCGATATTGAAAAACCGATATTGAAGAACAAATATTGAAAAACCGATATTGAAAAACTGATATTGAAACCGATATTAGAACCGATATTGAAAAACCGATATTGAAAAACCGATATTGAAAAACCTATATCGAAAAACTGATATTGCAAAACCGATATTGAAAAACCGATATTGAAAAACCTATATCGAAAAACTGATATTGCAAAACCGATATTGAATCCGATATTAGAACCGATATTGAAAAACCGATATTGAAAAACAAATATTGAAAAACTGATATCGAAAAACTTATATCGAAAAACTGATATTGCAAAACCGATATTGAATCCGATATTAGAACCGATATTGAAAAACCGATATTGAAAAACAAATATTGAAAAACTGATATCGAAATACTGATATTGAAAAACCGATATTGAAAACCCGATATTGAATCCGATATTAGAACCGATATTCAAAAACCGATATTGGAGAACAAATATTGAAAAACTGATATCGAAAAACTGATATTGAAAAACCGATATTGAAAAGCCGATAATGATTCCGATATTAGAACCGATATTGAAAAACAAATATTGAAAAACTGATATCGAAAAACTGATATTGAAAAACCGATATTGAAAAACCGATATTGAAACCGATATTAGAACCGATATTGAAAAACCGATATTGAAAAACAAATATTGAAAAACTGATATCGAAAAACTGATATTGAAAAACCGATATTGAAAAACCGATATTGAAACCGATATTAGAACCGATATTGAAAAACCGATATTGAATCCGATATTGGAACCGATATACAAAAACCGACATTGGGGAACAAATATTGAAAAACTGATATCGAAAAACTGATATTGAAAAACCGATATTGAAAAGCCGATATTGATTCCGATATTAGAACCGATATTGAAAAACCGATATTGAAAAATAAATATTGAAAAACTGATATCGAAAAACTGATATTGAAAAACCGATATTGAAAAACCGATATTGAAGAACAAATATCGAAAAACCGATATTGAAAAACTGATATTGAAACCGATATTAGAACCGATATTGAAAAACCGATATTGAAAAACCGATAATGAAACCGATATTAGAACCGATATTGAAAAACCGATATTGAAAAACCGATAATGAAACCGATATTAGAACCGATATTGAAAAACCGATATTGAAAAACAAATATTGAAAAACTGATATCGAAAAACTGATATTGAAAAACCGATATTGAAAACCCGATATTGAAAAACAAATATTGAAAAACTGATATCGAAAAACTGATATTGAAAACCCGATATTGAAAAACCGATATTGAAAAACCGATATTGAATCCGATATTAGAACCGATATTGAAAAACCGATATTGAATCCGATATTGGAACCGATATACAAAAACCGACATTGGGGAACAAATATTGAAAAACTGATATCGAAAAACTGATATTGAAAAACCGATATTGAAAAGCCGATATTGATTCCGATATTAGAACCGATATTGAAAAACCGATATTGAAAAATAAATATTGAAAAACTGATATCGAAAAACTGATATTGAAAAACCGATATTGAAAAACCGATATTGAAGAACAAATATTGAAAAACCGATATTGAAAAACTGATATTGAAACCGATATTAGAACCGATATTGAAAAACCGATATTGAAAAACCGATAATGAAACCGATATTAGAACCGATATTGAAAAACCGATATTGAAAAACAAATATTGAAAAACTGATATCGAAAAACTGATATTGAAAAACCGATATTGAAAAGCCGATATTGATTCCGATATTAGAACCGATATTGAAAAACCGATATTGAAAAACAAATGTTGAAAAACTGATATCGAAAAACTGATATTGAAAAACCGATATTGAAAAACCGATATTGAAGAACAAATATTGAAAAACCGATATTGAAAAACTGATATTGAAACCGATATTAGAACCGATATTGAAAAACCGATATTGAAAAACCGATAATGAAACCGATATTAGAACCGATATTGAAAAACCGATATTGAAAAACAAATATCAAAAAACTGATATTGAAAACCCGATATTGAAAAACCGATATTGAAAAACCGATATTGAATCCGATATTAGAACCGATATTGAAAAACCGATATTGAATCCGATATTGGAACCGATATACAAAAACCGACATTGGGGAACAAATATTGAAAAACTGATATCGAAAAACTGATATTGAAAAACCGATATTGAAAAGCCGATAATGATTCCGATATTAGAACCGATATTGAAAAACAAATATTGAAAAACTGATATCGAAAAACTGATATTGAAAAACCGATATTGAAAAACCGATATTGAAACCGATATTAGAACCGATATTGAAAAACCGATATTGAAAAACAAATATTGAAAAACTGATATCGAAAAACTGATATTGAAAAACCGATATTGAAAAGCCGATAATGATTCCGATATTAGAACCGATATTGAAAAACAAATATTGAAAAACTGATATCGAAAAACTGATATTGAAAAACCGATATTGAAAAACCGATATTGAATCCGATATTAGAACCGATATTGAAAAACCGATATTGAAAAACAAATATTGAAAAACTGATATCGAAAAACTGATATTGAAAAACCGATATTGAAAACCCGATATTGAATCCGATATTAGAACCGATATTCAAAAACCGATATTGGAGAACAAATATTGAAAAACTGATATCGAAAAACTGATATTGAAAAACCGATATTGAAAAACCGATATTGGAGAACAAATATTGAAAAACTGATATCGAAAAACTGATATTGAAAAACCGATATTGAAAAACCGATATTGAAAAACCTATATCGAAAAACTGATATTGCAAAACCGATATTGAATCCGATATTAGAACCGATATTGAAAAACCGATATTGAAAAACAAATATTGAAAAACTGATATCGAAAAACTGATATTGAAAAACCGATATTGAAAACCCGATATTGAATCCGATATTAGAACCGATATTCAAAAACCGATATTGGAGAACAAATATTGAAAAACTGATATCGAAAAACTGATATTGAAAAACCGATATTGAAAAGCCGATAATGATTCCGATATTAGAACCGATATTGAAAAACAAATATTGAAAAACTGATATCGAAAAACTGATATTGAAAAACCGATATTGAAAAACCGATATTGAAACCGATATTAGAACCGATATTGAAAAACCGATATTGAAAAACAAATATTGAAAAACTGATATCGAAAAACTGATATTGCAAAACCGATATTGAAAAACCGATATTGAAAAACCTATATCGAAAAACTGATATTGCAAAACCGATATTGAATCCGATATTAGAACCGATATTGAAAAACCGATATTGAAAAACAAATATTGAAAAACTGATATCGAAAAACTGATATTGAAAAACCGATATTGAAAACCCGATATTGAAAAACAAATATTGAAAAACTGATATCGAAAAACTGATATTGAAAACCCGATATTGAAAAACTGATATTGAAACCGATATTAGAACCGATATTGAAAAACCGATATTGAAAAACAAATATTGAAAAACTGATATCGAAAAACTGATATTGAAAAACCGATATTGAAAAACCGATATTGAAGAACTAATATTGAAAAACCGATATTGAAAAACTGATATTGAAACCGATATTAGAACCGATATTGAAAAACCGATATTGAAAAACCGATATTAAAAAACCTATATCGAAAAACTGATATTGCAAAACCGATATTGAAAAACCGATATTGAAAAACCTATATCGAAAAACTGATATTGCAAAACCGATATTGAATCCGATATTAGAACCGATATTGAAAAACCGATATTGAAAAACAAATATTGAAAAACTGATATCGAAAAACTTATATCGAAAAACTGATATTGCAAAACCGATATTGAATCCGATATTAGAACCGATATTGAAAAACCGATATTGAAAAACAAATATTGAAAAACTGATATCGAAATACTGATATTGAAAAACCGATATTGAAAACCCGATATTGAATCCGATATTAGAACCGATATTCAAAAACCGATATTGGAGAACAAATATTGAAAAACTGATATCGAAAAACTGATATTGAAAAACCGATATTGAAAAACCGATATGGAAGAACAAATATTGAAAAACCGATATTGAATCCGATATTGGAACCGATATACAAAAACCGACATTGGAGAACAAATATTGAAAAACTGATATCGAAAAACTGATATTGAAAAACCGATATTGAAAAGCCGATATTGATTCCGATATTAGAACCGATATTGAAAAACCGATATTGAAAAACAAATATTGAAAAACTGATATCGAAAAACTGATATTGAAAAACCGATATTGAAAAACCGATATTGAAGAACAAATATTGAAAAACCGATATTGAAAAACTGATATTGAAACCGATATTAGAACCGATATTGAAAAACCGATATTGAAAACCCGATATTGAAAAACAAATATTGAAAAACTGATATCGAAAAA
>NW_027485031.1:0-67297 GCF_050908995.1 Andrena cerasifolii
TATTGAAAAACTTACATCGAAAAACCGATATTGAAAAACCGATATTGAATCCGATATTAGAACCGATATTGAAAAACCGATATTGAAAAACCGATATTGAAAAACCTATATCGAAAAACTGATATTGCAAAACCGATATTGAGAAACCGATATTGAATCCCATAATAGAACCGATATTCAAAAACCGATATTGAAAACCAAATATTGAAAAACTGATATTGAAAAACCGAAATTGAAAAACCGATATTGAAAAACCTATATCGAAAAACTGATATTGCAAAACCGATATTGAAAAACCGATATTGAAAAACCAATATTGAAAAACTTACATCGAAAAACTGATATTGCAAAACCGATATTGAAAAACCGATATTGAATCCGATATTAGAACCGATATTGAAAAACCGATATTGAAAAACAAATATTGAAAAACTGATATCGAAAAACCGATATTGAAAAACCGATATTGAAAAACCGATATTGAAAAACCGATATTGAAAAACCAATATTGAAAAACTTACATCGAAAAACTGATATTGCAAAACCGATATTGAAAAACCGATATTGAATCCGATATTAGAACCGATATTGAAAAACCAATATTGAAAAACTTACATCGAAAAACTGATATTGCAAAACCGATATTGAAAAACCGATATTGAATCCGATATTAGAACCGATATTGAAAAACCGATATTGAAAAACAAATATTGAAAAACTGATATCGAAAAACTGATATTGAAAAACCGATATTGAAAAACCGATATTGCAAAACCGATATTGAAAAACCGATATTGAATCCGATATTAGAACCGATATTGAAAAACCGATATTGCAAAACCGATATTGAAAAACCGATATTGAATCCGATATTAGAACCGATATTGAAAAACCGATATTGAAAAACCAATATTGAAATACTTACATCGAAAAACTGATATTGAAAAACCGATATTGAAAAACCGATATTGAAAAACCAATATTGAAAAACTTACATCGAAAAACTGATATTGCAAAACCGATATTGAAAAACCGATATTGAATCCGATATTAGAACCGATATTGAAGAACCAATATTGAAAAACTTACATCGAAAAACTTATATTGCAAAACCGATATTGAAAAACCGTTATTGAATCCGATATTAGAACCGATATTGAAAAACCAATATTGAAAAACTTACATCGAAAAACCTATATCGAAAAACTGATATTGCAAAACCGATATTGAATCCGATATTAGAACCGATATTGAAAAACCGATATTGAAATACAAATATTGAAAAACTGATATCGAAAAACTGATATTGCAAAACCGATATTGAAAAACCGATATTGAAAAACTGATATTGCAAAACCGATATTGAAAAACCGATATTGAAAAACCGATATTGAAAAACCGATATTGAAAAACCAATATTGAAAAACTTACATCGAAAAACTGATATTGCAAAACCGATATTGAAAAACCGATATTGAATCCGATATTAGAACCGATATTGAAAAACCGATATTAGAACCGATATTGAAAAACAAATATTGAAAAACTGATATCGAAAAACTGATATTGAAAAACCGATATTGAAAAACCGATATTGAAAAACCAATATTGAAAAACTTACATCGAAAAACTGATATTGCAAAACCGATATTGAAAAACCGATATTGAATCCGATATTAGAACCGATATTGAAAAACCGATATTGAAAAACCGATATTGAAAAACCAATATTGAAAAACTTACATTGAAAAACTGATATTGCAAAACCGATATTGAAAAACCGATATTGAATCCGATATTAGAACCGATATTGAAAAACCAATATTGAAAAACCAATATTGAAAAACTTACATCGAAAAACTGATATTGCAAAACCGATATTGAAAAACCGATATTGAATCCGATATTAGAACCGATATTGAAAAACCGATATTGAAAAACCAATATTGAAATACTTACATCGAAAAACTGATATTGAAAAACCGATATTGAAAAACCGATATTGAAAAAACGATATTGAAAAACCTATATCGAAAAACTGATATTGCAAAGCCGATATTGAGAAACCGATATTGAATCCGATATTAGAACCGATATTCAAAAACCGATATTGAATCCGATATTGAAAAACCAATATTGAAAAACTTACATTGAAAAACTGATATTGCAAAACCGATATTGAAAAACCGATATTGAATCCGATATTAGAACCGATATTGAAAAACCAATATTGAAAAACCAATATTGAAAAACTTACATCGAAAAACTGATATTGCAAAACCGATATTGAAAAACCGATATTGAATCCGATATTAGAACCGATATTGAAAAACCGATATTGAAAAACCAATATTGAAATACTTACATCGAAAAACTGATATTGAAAAACCGATATTGAAAAACCGATATTGAAAAAACGATATTGAAAAACCTATATCGAAAAACTGATATTGCAAAGCCGATATTGAGAAACCGATATTGAATCCGATATTAGAACCGATATTCAAAAACCGATATTGAATCCGATATTAGAACCGATATTCAAAAACCGATATTGAAAAACAAATATTGAAAAACCAATATTGAAAAACTTACATCGAAAAACTGATATTGCAAAACCGATATTGAAAAACCGATATTGAATCCGATATTAGAACCGATATTGAAAAACCGATATTGAAAAACCAATATTGAAATACTTACATCGAAAAACTGATATTGAAAAACCGATATTGAAAAACCGATATTGAAAAACCAATATTGAAAAACTTACATCGAAAAACTGATATTGCAAAACCGATATTGAAAAACCGATATTGAAAAACCGATATTGAAAAACCTATATCGAAAAACTGATATTGCCAAACCGATATTGAGAAACCGATATTGAATCCGATATTAGATCCGATATTCAAAAACCGATATTGAATCCGATATTAGAACCGATATTCAAAAACCGATATTGCAAAAACGATATTGAAAAGCCGATATTGAAAAACCGATATTGAAAAACCGATATTGAAAAACCGATATTGAAAAACCTATATCGAAAAACTGATATTGCAAAACCGATATTGAGAAACCGATATTGAATCCGATATTAGAACCGATATTCAAAAACCGATATTGAATCCGATATTAGAACCGATATTGAAAAACCGATATTGAAAAACCAATATTGAAAAACCTATATCGAAAAACTGATATTGCAAAGCCGATATTGAGAAACCGATATTGAATCCCATAATAGAACCGATATTCAAAAACCGATATTGAAAACCAAATATTGAAAAACTGATATTGAAAAACCGAAATTGAAAAACCGATATTGAAAAACCGATATTGAAAAACCGATATTGAAAAACCGATATTGAAAAACCGATATTGAAAAACCAATATTGAAAAACTTACATCGAAAAACCGATATTGAAAAACCGATATTGAATCCGATATTAGAACCGATATTGAAAAACCGATATTGAAAAACAAATATTGAAAAACCGATATTGAAAAACAAATATTGAAAAACCGAAATTGAAAAACCGATATTGAAAAACCGATATTGAAAAACCGATATTGAAAAACCGATATTGAAAAACCAATATTGAAAAACCGATATTGAAAAACCGATATTGAAAAACCGATATTGAAAAACCAATATTGAAAAACTTACATCGAAAAACCGATATTGAAAAACCGATATTGAATCCGATATTAGAACCGATATTGAAAAACCGATATTGAAAAACCGATATTGAAAAACCTATATCGAAAAACTGATATTGCAAAACCGATATTGAGAAACCGATATTGAATCCCATAATAGAACCGATATTCAAAAACCGATATTGAAAACCAAATATTGAATAACTGATATTGAAAAACCGAAATTGAAAAACCGATATTGAAAAACCTATATCGAAAAACTGATATTGCAAAACCGATATTGAAAAACCGATATTGAAAAACCAATATTGAAAAACTTACATCGAAAAACTGATATTGCAAAACCGATATTGAAAAACCGATATTGAATCCGATATTAGAACCGATATTGAAAAACCGATATTGAAAAACAAATATTGAAAAACTGATATCGAAAAACCGATATTGAAAAACCGATATTGAAAAACCGATATTGAAAAACCGATATTGAAAAACCAATATTGAAAAACTTACATCGAAAAACTGATATTGCAAAACCGATATTGAAAAACCGATATTGAATCCGATATTAGAACCGATATTGAAAAACCAATATTGAAAAACTTACATCGAAAAACTGATATTGCAAAACCGATATTGAAAAACCGATATTGAATCCGATATTAGAACCGATATTGAAAAACCGATATTGAAAAACAAATATTGAAAAACTGATATCGAAAAACTGATATTGAAAAACCGATATTGAAAAACCGATATTGCAAAACCGATATTGAAAAACCGATATTGAATCCGATATTAGAACCGATATTGAAAAACCGATATTGCAAAACCGATATTGAAAAACCGATATTGAATCCGATATTAGAACCGATATTGAAAAACCGATATTGAAAAACCAATATTGAAATACTTACATCGAAAAACTGATATTGAAAAACCGATATTGAAAAACCGATATTGAAAAACCAATATTGAAAAACTTACATCGAAAAACTGATATTGCAAAACCGATATTGAAAAACCGATATTGAATCCGATATTAGAACCGATATTGAAGAACCAATATTGAAAAACTTACATCGAAAAACTTATATTGCAAAACCGATATTGAAAAACCGTTATTGAATCCGATATTAGAACCGATATTGAAAAACCAATATTGAAAAACTTACATCGAAAAACCTATATCGAAAAACTGATATTGCAAAACCGATATTGAATCCGATATTAGAACCGATATTGAAAAACCGATATTGAAATACAAATATTGAAAAACTGATATCGAAAAACTGATATTGCAAAACCGATATTGAAAAACCGATATTGAAAAACTGATATTGCAAAACCGATATTGAAAAACCGATATTGAAAAACCGATATTGAAAAACCGATATTGAAAAACCAATATTGAAAAACTTACATCGAAAAACTGATATTGCAAAACCGATATTGAAAAACCGATATTGAATCCGATATTAGAACCGATATTGAAAAACCGATATTAGAACCGATATTGAAAAACAAATATTGAAAAACTGATATCGAAAAACTGATATTGAAAAACCGATATTGAAAAACCGATATTGAAAAACCAATATTGAAAAACTTACATCGAAAAACTGATATTGCAAAACCGATATTGAAAAACCGATATTGAATCCGATATTAGAACCGATATTGAAAAACCGATATTGAAAAACCGATATTGAAAAACCAATATTGAAAAACCTATATCGAAAAACTGATATTGCAAAGCCGATATTGAGAAACCGATATTGAATCCAATATTAGAACCGATATTGAAAAACCGATATTGAATCCGATATTAGAACCGGTATTCAAAAACCGATATTGAATCCGATATTAGAACCGATATTCAAAAACCGATATTGAAAAACAAATATTGAAAAACCGATATTGAAAAACAAATATTGAAAAACCGAAATTGAAAAACCGATATTGAAAAACCGATATTGAAAAACCGATATTGAAAAACCGATATTGAAAAACCAATATTGAAAAACTTACATCGAAAAACCGATATTGAAAAACCGATATTGAATCCGATATTAGAACCGATATTGAAAAACCGATATTGAAAAACCGATATTGAAAAACCTATATCGAAAAACTGATATTGCAAAACCGATATTGAGAAACCGATATTGAATCCCATAATAGAACCGATATTCAAAAACCGATATTGAAAACCAAATATTGAAAAACTGATATTGAAAAACCGAAATTGAAAAACCGATATTGAAAAACCTATATCGAAAAACTGATATTGCAAAACCGATATTGAAAAACCGATATTGAAAAACCAATATTGAAAAACTTACATCGAAAAACTGATATTGCAAAACCGATATTGAAAAACCGATATTGAATCCGATATTAGAACCGATATTGAAAAACCGATATTGAAAAACAAATATTGAAAAACTGATATCGAAAAACCGATATTGAAAAACCGATATTGAAAAACCGATATTGAAAAACCGATATTGAAAAACCAATATTGAAAAACCGATATTGAATCCGATATTAGAACCGATATTGAAAAACCGATATTGAAAAACCAATATTGAAATACTTACATCGAAAAACTGATATTGAAAAACCGATATTGAAAAACCGATATTGAAAAACCAATATTGAAAAACTTACATCGAAAAACTGATATTGCAAAACCGATATTGAAAAACCGATATTGAATCCGATATTAGAACCGATATTGAAAAACCGATATTGAAAAACAAATATTGAAAAACTGATATCGAAAAACTGATATTGAAAAACCGATATTGAAAAACCGATATTGCAAAACCGATATTGAAAAACCGATATTGAATCCGATATTAGAACCGATATTGAAAAACCGATATTGAAAAACCAATATTGAAATACTTACATCGAAAAACTGATATTGAAAAACCGATATTGAAAAACCGATATTGAAAAACCAATATTGAAAAACTTACATCGAAAAACTGATATTGCAAAACCGATATTGAAAAACCGATATTGAATCCGATATTAGAACCGATATTGAAGAACCAATATTGAAAAACTTACATCGAAAAACTTATATTGCAAAACCGATATTGAAAAACCGTTATTGAATCCGATATTAGAACCGATATTGAAAAACCAATATTGAAAAACTTACATCGAAAAACCTATATCGAAAAACTGATATTGCAAAACCGATATTGAATCCGATATTAGAACCGATATTGAAAAACCGATATTGAAATACAAATATTGAAAAACTGATATCGAAAAACTGATATTGCAAAACCGATATTGAAAAACCGATATTGAAAAACTGATATTGCAAAACCGATATTGAAAAACCGATATTGAATCCGATATTAGAACCGATATTGAAAAACCGATATTGAAAAACCGATATTGAAAAACCAATATTGAAAAACTTACATTGAAAAACTGATATTGCAAAACCGATATTGAAAAACCGATATTGAATCCGATATTAGAACCGATATTGAAAAACCAATATTGAAAAACCAATATTGAAAAACTTACATCGAAAAACTGATATTGCAAAACCGATATTGAAAAACCGATATTGAATCCGATATTAGAACCGATATTGAAAAACCGATATTGAAAAACCAATATTGAAATACTTACATCGAAAAACTGATATTGAAAAACCGATATTGAAAAACCGATATTGAAAAAACGATATTGAAAAACCTATATCGAAAAACTGATATTGCAAAGCCGATATTGAGAAACCGATATTGAATCCGATATTAGAACCGATATTCAAAAACCGATATTGAATCCGATATTAGAACCGATATTCAAAAACCGATATTGAAAAACAAATATTGAAAAACCAATATTGAAAAACTTACATCGAAAAACTGATATTGCAAAACCGATATTGAAAAACCGATATTGAATCCGATATTAGAACCGATATTGAAAAACCGATATTGAAAAACCAATATTGAAATACTTACATCGAAAAACTGATATTGAAAAACCGATATTGAAAAACCGATATTGAAAAACCAATATTGAAAAACTTACATCGAAAAACTGATATTGCAAAACCGATATTGAAAAACCGATATTGAAAAACCGATATTGAAAAACCTATATCGAAAAACTGATATTGCCAAACCGATATTGAGAAACCGATATTGAATCCGATATTAGATCCGATATTCAAAAACCGATATTGAATCCGATATTAGAACCGATATTCAAAAACCGATATTGCAAAAACGATATTGAAAAGCCGATATTGAAAAACCGATATTGAAAAACCGATATTGAAAAACCGATATTGAAAAACCTATATCGAAAAACTGATATTGCAAAACCGATATTGAGAAACCGATATTGAATCCGATATTAGAACCGATATTCAAAAACCGATATTGAATCCGATATTAGAACCGATATTGAAAAACCGATATTGAAAAACCAATATTGAAAAACCTATATCGAAAAACTGATATTGCAAAGCCGATATTGAGAAACCGATATTGAATCCCATAATAGAACCGATATTCAAAAACCGATATTGAAAACCAAATATTGAAAAACTGATATTGAAAAACCGAAATTGAAAAACCGATATTGAAAAACCGATATTGAAAAACCGATATTGAAAAACCGATATTGAAAAACCGATATTGAAAAACCAATATTGAAAAACTTACATCGAAAAACCGATATTGAAAAACCGATATTGAATCCGATATTAGAACCGATATTGAAAAACCGATATTGAAAAACAAATATTGAAAAACCGATATTGAAAAACAAATATTGAAAAACCGAAATTGAAAAACCGATATTGAAAAACCGATATTGAAAAACCGATATTGAAAAACCGATATTGAAAAACCAATATTGAAAAACCGATATTGAAAAACCGATATTGAGAAACCGATATTGAATCCCATAATAGAACCGATATTCAAAAACCGATATTGAAAACCAAATATTGAAAAACTGATATTGAAAAACCGAAATTGAAAAACCGATATTGAAAAACCTATATCGAAAAACTGATATTGCAAAACCGATATTGAAAAACCGATATTGAAAAACCAATATTGAAAAACTTACATCGAAAAACTGATATTGCAAAACCGATATTGAAAAACCGATATTGAATCCGATATTAGAACCGATATTGAAAAACCGATATTGAAAAACAAATATTGAAAAACTGATATCGAAAAACCGATATTGAAAAACCGATATTGAAAAACCGATATTGAAAAACCGATATTGAAAAACCAATATTGAAAAACTTACATCGAAAAACTGATATTGCAAAACCGATATTGAAAAACCGATATTGAATCCGATATTAGAACCGATATTGAAAAACCAATATTGAAAAACTTACATCGAAAAACTGATATTGCAAAACCGATATTGAAAAACCGATATTGAATCCGATATTAGAACCGATATTGAAAAACCGATATTGAAAAACAAATATTGAAAAACTGATATCGAAAAACTGATATTGAAAAACCGATATTGAAAAACCGATATTGCAAAACCGATATTGAAAAACCGATATTGAATCCGATATTAGAACCGATATTGAAAAACCGATATTGAAAAACCAATATTGAAATACTTACATCGAAAAACTGATATTGAAAAACCGATATTGAAAAACCGATATTGAAAAACCAATATTGAAAAACTTACATCGAAAAACTGATATTGCAAAACCGATATTGAAAAACCGATATTGAATCCGATATTAGAACCGATATTGAAGAACCAATATTGAAAAACTTACATCGAAAAACTTATATTGCAAAACCGATATTGAAAAACCGTTATTGAATCCGATATTAGAACCGATATTGAAAAACCAATATTGAAAAACTTACATCGAAAAACCTATATCGAAAAACTGATATTGCAAAACCGATATTGAATCCGATATTAGAACCGATATTGAAAAACCGATATTGAAATACAAATATTGAAAAACTGATATCGAAAAACTGATATTGCAAAACCGATATTGAAAAACCGATATTGAAAAACTGATATTGCAAAACCGATATTGAAAAACCGATATTGAATCCGATATTAGAACCGATATTGAAAAACCGATATTGAAAAACCGATATTGAAAAACCAATATTGAAAAACTTACATTGAAAAACTGATATTGCAAAACCGATATTGAAAAACCGATATTGAATCCGATATTAGAACCGATATTGAAAAACCAATATTGAAAAACCAATATTGAAAAACTTACATCGAAAAACTGATATTGCAAAACCGATATTGAAAAACCGATATTGAATCCGATATTAGAACCGATATTGAAAAACCGATATTGAAAAACCAATATTGAAATACTTACATCGAAAAACTGATATTGAAAAACCGATATTGAAAAACCGATATTGAAAAAACGATATTGAAAAACCTATATCGAAAAACTGATATTGCAAAGCCGATATTGAGAAACCGATATTGAATCCGATATTAGAACCGATATTCAAAAACCGATATTGAATCCGATATTAGAACCGATATTCAAAAACCGATATTGAAAAACAAATATTGAAAAACCAATATTGAAAAACTTACATCGAAAAACTGATATTGCAAAACCGATATTGAAAAACCGATATTGAATCCGATATTAGAACCGATATTGAAAAACCGATATTGAAAAACCAATATTGAAATACTTACATCGAAAAACTGATATTGAAAAACCGATATTGAAAAACCGATATTGAAAAACCAATATTGAAAAACTTACATCGAAAAACTGATATTGCAAAACCGATATTGAAAAACCGATATTGAAAAACCGATATTGAAAAACCTATATCGAAAAACTGATATTGCCAAACCGATATTGAGAAACCGATATTGAATCCGATATTAGATCCGATATTCAAAAACCGATATTGAATCCGATATTAGAACCGATATTCAAAAACCGATATTGCAAAAACGATATTGAAAAGCCGATATTGAAAAACCGATATTGAAAAACCGATATTGAAAAACCGATATTGAAAAACCTATATCGAAAAACTGATATTGCAAAACCGATATTGAGAAACCGATATTGAATCCGATATTAGAACCGATATTCAAAAACCGATATTGAATCCGATATTAGAACCGATATTGAAAAACCGATATTGAAAAACCAATATTGAAAAACCTATATCGAAAAACTGATATTGCAAAGCCGATATTGAGAAACCGATATTGAATCCCATAATAGAACCGATATTCAAAAACCGATATTGAAAACCAAATATTGAAAAACTGATATTGAAAAACCGAAATTGAAAAACCGATATTGAAAAACCGATATTGAAAAACCGATATTGAAAAACCGATATTGAAAAACCGATATTGAAAAACCAATATTGAAAAACTTACATCGAAAAACCGATATTGAAAAACCGATATTGAATCCGATATTAGAACCGATATTGAAAAACCGATATTGAAAAACAAATATTGAAAAACCGATATTGAAAAACAAATATTGAAAAACCGAAATTGAAAAACCGATATTGAAAAACCGATATTGAAAAACCGATATTGAAAAACCGATATTGAAAAACCAATATTGAAAAACCGATATTGAAAAACCGATATTGAAAAACCGATATTGAAAAACCAATATTGAAAAACTTACATCGAAAAACCGATATTGAAAAACCGATATTGAATCCGATATTAGAACCGATATTGAAAAACCGATATTGAAAAACCGATATTGAAAAACCTATATCGAAAAACTGATATTGCAAAACCGATATTGAGAAACCGATATTGAATCCCATAATAGAACCGATATTCAAAAACCGATATTGAAAACCAAATATTGAAAAACTGATATTGAAAAACCGAAATTGAAAAACCGATATTGAAAAACCTATATCGAAAAACTGATATTGCAAAACCGATATTGAAAAACCGATATTGAAAAACCAATATTGAAAAACTTACATCGAAAAACTGATATTGCAAAACCGATATTGAAAAACCGATATTGAATCCGATATTAGAACCGATATTGAAAAACCGATATTGAAAAACAAATATTGAAAAACTGATATCGAAAAACCGATATTGAAAAACCGATATTGAAAAACCGATATTGAAAAACCGATATTGAAAAACCAATATTGAAAAACTTACATCGAAAAACTGATATTGCAAAACCGATATTGAAAAACCGATATTGAATCCGATATTAGAACCGATATTGAAAAACCAATATTGAAAAACTTACATCGAAAAACTGATATTGCAAAACCGATATTGAAAAACCGATATTGAATCCGATATTAGAACCGATATTGAAAAACCGATATTGAAAAACAAATATTGAAAAACTGATATCGAAAAACTGATATTGAAAAACCGATATTGAAAAACCGATATTGCAAAACCGATATTGAAAAACCGATATTGAATCCGATATTAGAACCGATATTGAAAAACCGATATTGCAAAACCGATATTGAAAAACCGATATTGAATCCGATATTAGAACCGATATTGAAAAACCGATATTGAAAAACCAATATTGAAATACTTACATCGAAAAACTGATATTGAAAAACCGATATTGAAAAACCGATATTGAAAAACCAATATTGAAAAACTTACATCGAAAAACTGATATTGCAAAACCGATATTGAAAAACCGATATTGAATCCGATATTAGAACCGATATTGAAGAACCAATATTGAAAAACTTACATCGAAAAACTTATATTGCAAAACCGATATTGAAAAACCGTTATTGAATCCGATATTAGAACCGATATTGAAAAACCAATATTGAAAAACTTACATCGAAAAACCTATATCGAAAAACTGATATTGCAAAACCGATATTGAATCCGATATTAGAACCGATATTGAAAAACCGATATTGAAATACAAATATTGAAAAACTGATATCGAAAAACTGATATTGCAAAACCGATATTGAAAAACCGATATTGAAAAACTGATATTGCAAAACCGATATTGAAAAACCGATATTGAAAAACCGATATTGAAAAACCGATATTGAAAAACCAATATTGAAAAACTTACATCGAAAAACTGATATTGCAAAACCGATATTGAAAAACCGATATTGAATCCGATATTAGAACCGATATTGAAAAACCGATATTAGAACCGATATTGAAAAACAAATATTGAAAAACTGATATCGAAAAACTGATATTGAAAAACCGATATTGAAAAACCGATATTGAAAAACCAATATTGAAAAACTTACATCGAAAAACTGATATTGCAAAACCGATATTGAAAAACCGATATTGAATCCGATATTAGAACCGATATTGAAAAACCGATATTGAAAAACCGATATTGAAAAACCAATATTGAAAAACTTACATTGAAAAACTGATATTGCAAAACCGATATTGAAAAACCGATATTGAATCCGATATTAGAACCGATATTGAAAAACCAATATTGAAAAACCAATATTGAAAAACTTACATCGAAAAACTGATATTGCAAAACCGATATTGAAAAACCGATATTGAATCCGATATTAGAACCGATATTGAAAAACCGATATTGAAAAACCAATATTGAAATACTTACATCGAAAAACTGATATTGAAAAACCGATATTGAAAAACCGATATTGAAAAAACGATATTGAAAAACCTATATCGAAAAACTGATATTGCAAAGCCGATATTGAGAAACCGATATTGAATCCGATATTAGAACCGATATTCAAAAACCGATATTGAATCCGATATTAGAACCGATATTGAAAAACCGATATTGAAAAACAAATATTGAAAAACTGATATCGAAAAACTGATATTGAAAAACCGATATTGAAAAACCGATATTGCAAAACCGATATTGAAAAACCGATATTGAATCCGATATTAGAACCGATATTGAAAAACCGATATTGAAAAACCAATATTGAAATACTTACATCGAAAAACTGATATTGAAAAACCGATATTGAAAAACCGATATTGAAAAACCAATATTGAAAAACTTACATCGAAAAACTGATATTGCAAAACCGATATTGAAAAACCGATATTGAATCCGATATTAGAACCGATATTGAAGAACCAATATTGAAAAACTTACATCGAAAAACTTATATTGCAAAACCGATATTGAAAAACCGTTATTGAATCCGATATTAGAACCGATATTGAAAAACCAATATTGAAAAACTTACATCGAAAAACCTATATCGAAAAACTGATATTGCAAAACCGATATTGAATCCGATATTAGAACCGATATTGAAAAACCGATATTGAAATACAAATATTGAAAAACTGATATCGAAAAACTGATATTGCAAAACCGATATTGAAAAACCGATATTGAAAAACTGATATTGCAAAACCGATATTGAAAAACCGATATTGAATCCGATATTAGAACCGATATTGAAAAACCGATATTGAAAAACCGATATTGAAAAACCAATATTGAAAAACTTACATTGAAAAACTGATATTGCAAAACCGATATTGAAAAACCGATATTGAATCCGATATTAGAACCGATATTGAAAAACCAATATTGAAAAACCAATATTGAAAAACTTACATCGAAAAACTGATATTGCAAAACCGATATTGAAAAACCGATATTGAATCCGATATTAGAACCGATATTGAAAAACCGATATTGAAAAACCAATATTGAAATACTTACATCGAAAAACTGATATTGAAAAACCGATATTGAAAAACCGATATTGAAAAAACGATATTGAAAAACCTATATCGAAAAACTGATATTGCAAAGCCGATATTGAGAAACCGATATTGAATCCGATATTAGATCCGATATTCAAAAACCGATATTGAATCCGATATTAGAACCGATATTCAAAAACCGATATTGCAAAAACGATATTGAAAAGCCGATATTGAAAAACCGATATTGAAAAACCGATATTGAAAAACCGATATTGAAAAACCTATATCGAAAAACTGATATTGCAAAACCGATATTGAGAAACCGATATTGAATCCGATATTAGAACCGATATTCAAAAACCGATATTGAATCCGATATTAGAACCGATATTGAAAAACCGATATTGAAAAACCAATATCGAAAAACCTATATCGAAAAACTGATATTGCAAAGCCGATATTGAGAAACCGATATTGAATCCCATAATAGAACCGATATTCAAAAACCGATATTGAAAACCAAATATTGAAAAACTGATATTGAAAAACCGAAATTGAAAAACCGATATTGAAAAACCGATATTGAAAAACCGATATTGAAAAACCGATATTGAAAAACCGATATTGAAAAACCAATATTGAAAAACTTACATCGAAAAACCGATATTGAAAAACCGATATTGAATCCGATATTAGAACCGATATTGAAAAACCGATATTGAAAAACAAATATTGAAAAACCGATATTGAAAAACAAATATTGAAAAACCGAAATTGAAAAACCGATATTGAAAAACCGATATTGAAAAACCGATATTGAAAAACCGATATTGAAAAACCAATATTGAAAAACCGATATTGAAAAACCGATATTGAAAAACCGATATTGAAAAACCAATATTGAAAAACTTACATCGAAAAACCGATATTGAAAAACCGATATTGAATCCGATATTAGAACCGATATTGAAAAACCGATATTGAAAAACCGATATTGAAAAACCTATATCGAAAAACTGATATTGCAAAACCGATATTGAGAAACCGATATTGAATCCCATAATAGAACCGATATTCAAAAACCGATATTGAAAACCAAATATTGAAAAACTGATATTGAAAAACCGAAATTGAAAAACCGATATTGAAAAACCTATATCGAAAAACTGATATTGCAAAACCGATATTGAAAAACCGATATTGAAAAACCAATATTGAAAAACTTACATCGAAAAACTGATATTGCAAAACCGATATTGAAAAACCGATATTGAATCCGATATTAGAACCGATATTGAAAAACCGATATTGAAAAACAAATATTGAAAAACTGATATCGAAAAACCGATATTGAAAAACCGATATTGAAAAACCGATATTGAAAAACCGATATTGAAAAACCAATATTGAAAAACTTACATCGAAAAACTGATATTGCAAAACCGATATTGAAAAACCGATATTGAATCCGATATTAGAACCGATATTGAAAAACCAATATTGAAAAACTTACATCGAAAAACTGATATTGCAAAACCGATATTGAAAAACCGATATTGAATCCGATATTAGAACCGATATTGAAAAACCGATATTGAAAAACAAATATTGAAAAACTGATATCGAAAAACTGATATTGAAAAACCGATATTGAAAAACCGATATTGCAAAACCGATATTGAAAAACCGATATTGAATCCGATATTAGAACCGATATTGAAAAACCGATATTGCAAAACCGATATTGAAAAACCGATATTGAATCCGATATTAGAACCGATATTGAAAAACCGATATTGAAAAACCAATATTGAAATACTTACATCGAAAAACTGATATTGAAAAACCGATATTGAAAAACCGATATTGAAAAACCAATATTGAAAAACTTACATCGAAAAACTGATATTGCAAAACCGATATTGAAAAACCGATATTGAATCCGATATTAGAACCGATATTGAAGAACCAATATTGAAAAACTTACATCGAAAAACTTATATTGCAAAACCGATATTGAAAAACCGTTATTGAATCCGATATTAGAACCGATATTGAAAAACCAATATTGAAAAACTTACATCGAAAAACCTATATCGAAAAACTGATATTGCAAAACCGATATTGAATCCGATATTAGAACCGATATTGAAAAACCGATATTGAAATACAAATATTGAAAAACTGATATCGAAAAACTGATATTGCAAAACCGATATTGAAAAACCGATATTGAAAAACTGATATTGCAAAACCGATATTGAAAAACCGATATTGAAAAACCGATATTGAAAAACCGATATTGAAAAACCAATATTGAAAAACTTACATCGAAAAACTGATATTGCAAAACCGATATTGAAAAACCGATATTGAATCCGATATTAGAACCGATATTGAAAAACCGATATTAGAACCGATATTGAAAAACAAATATTGAAAAACTGATATCGAAAAACTGATATTGAAAAACCGATATTGAAAAACCGATATTGAAAAACCAATATTGAAAAACTTACATCGAAAAACTGATATTGCAAAACCGATATTGAAAAACCGATATTGAATCCGATATTAGAACCGATATTGAAAAACCGATATTGAAAAACCGATATTGAAAAACCAATATTGAAAAACTTACATTGAAAAACTTATATTGCAAAACCGATATTGAAAAACCGATATTGAATCCGATATTAGAACCGATATTGAAAAACCAATATTGAAAAACCAATATTGAAAAACTTACATCGAAAAACTGATATTGCAAAACCGATATTGAAAAACCGATATTGAATCCGATATTAGAACCGATATTGAAAAACCGATATTGAAAAACCAATATTGAAATACTTACATCGAAAAACTGATATTGAAAAACCGATATTGAAAAACCGATATTGAAAAAACGATATTGAAAAACCTATATCGAAAAACTGATATTGCAAAGCCGATATTGAGAAACCGATATTGAATCCGATATTAGAACCGATATTCAAAAACCGATATTGAATCCGATATTAGAACCGATATTCAAAAACCGATATTGAAAAACAAATATTGAAAAACCAATATTGAAAAACTTACATCGAAAAACTGATATTGCAAAACCGATATTGAAAAACCGATATTGAAAAACCAATATTGAAAAACTTACATCGAAAAACTGATATTGCAAAACCGATATTGAAAAACCGATATTGAATCCGATATTAGAACCGATATTGAAAAACCGATATTGAAAAACCAATATTGAAAAACTTACATCGAAAAACTGATATTGCAAAACCGATATTGAAAAACCGATATTGAATCCGATATTAGAACCGATATTGCAAAACCGATATTGAAAAACCGTTATTGAATCCGATATTAGAACCGATATTGAAAAACCAATATTGAAAAACTTACATCGAAAAACCTATATTGAAAAACTGATATTGCAAAACCGATATTGAAAAACCGATATTGAAAAACCGATATTGAAAAACCGATATTGAAAAACCAATATTGAAAAACTTACATCGAAAAACTGATATTGCAAAACCGATATTGAAAAACCGATATTGAATCCGATATTAGAACCGATATTGAAAAACCGATATTAGAACCGATATTGAAAAACAAATATTGAAAAACTGATATCGAAAAACTGATATTGAAAAACCGATATTGAAAAACCGATATTGAAAAACCAATATTGAAAAACTTACATCGAAAAACTGATATTGCAAAACCGATATTGAAAAACCGATATTGAATCCGATATTAGAACCGATATTGAAAAACCGATATTGAAAAACCAATATTGAAATACTTACATCGAAAAACTGATATTGAAAAACCGATATTGAAAAACCGATATTGAAAAACCAATATTGAAAAACTTACATCGAAAAACTGATATTGCAAAACCGATATTGAAAAACCGATATTGAATCCGATATTAGAACCGATATTGAAGAACCAATATTGAAAAACTTACATCGAAAAACTTATATTGCAAAACCGATATTGAAAAACCGTTATTGAATCCGATATTAGAACCGATATTGAAAAACCAATATTGAAAAACTTACATCGAAAAACCTATATCGAAAAACTGATATTGCAAAACCGATATTGAATCCGATATTAGAACCGATATTGAAAAACCGATATTGAAATACAAATATTGAAAAACTGATATCGAAAAACTGATATTGCAAAACCGATATTGAAAAACCGATATTGAAAAACTGATATTGCAAAACCGATATTGAAAAACCGATATTGAATCCGATATTAGAACCGATATTGAAAAACCGATATTGAAAAACCGATATTGAAAAACCAATATTGAAAAACTTACATTGAAAAACTGATATTGCAAAACCGATATTGAAAAACCGATATTGAATCCGATATTAGAACCGATATTGAAAAACCAATATTGAAAAACCAATATTGAAAAACTTACATCGAAAAACTGATATTGCAAAACCGATATTGAAAAACCGATATTGAATCCGATATTAGAACCGATATTGAAAAACCGATATTGAAAAACCAATATTGAAATACTTACATCGAAAAACTGATATTGAAAAACCGATATTGAAAAACCGATATTGAAAAAACGACATTGAAAAACCTATATCGAAAAACTGATATTGCAAAGCCGATATTGAGAAACCGATATTGAATCCGATATTAGAACCGATATTCAAAAACCGATATTGAATCCGATATTAAGACCGATATTCAAAAACCGATATTGAAAAACAAATATTGAAAAACCAATATTGAAAAACTTACATCGAAAAACTGATATTGCAAAACCGATATTGAAAAACCGATATTGAATCCGATATTAGAACCGATATTGAAAAACCGATATTGAAAAACCAATATTGAAATACTTACATCGAAAAACTGATATTGAAAAACCGATATTGAAAAACCGATATTGAAAAACCAATATTGAAAAACTTACATCGAAAAACTGATATTGCAAAACCGATATTGAAAAACCGATATTGAAAAACCGATATTGAAAAACCTATATCGAAAAACTGATATTGCCAAACCGATATTGAGAAACCGATATTGAATCCGATATTAGATCCGATATTCAAAAACCGATATTGAATCCGATATTAGAACCGATATTCAAAAACCGATATTGCAAAAACGATATTGAAAAGCCGATATTGAAAAACCGATATTGAAAAACCGATATTGAAAAACCGATATTGAAAAACCTATATCGAAAAACTGATATTGCAAAACCGATATTGAGAAACCGATATTGAATCCGATATTAGAACCGATATTCAAAAACCGATATTGAATCCGATATTAGAACCGATATTGAAAAACCGATATTGAAAAACCAATATCGAAAAACCTATATCGAAAAACTGATATTGCAAAGCCGATATTGAGAAACCGATATTGAATCCCATAATAGAACCGATATTCAAAAACCGATATTGAAAACCAAATATTGAAAAACTGATATTGAAAAACCGAAATTGAAAAACCGATATTGAAAAACCGATATTGAAAAACCGATATTGAAAAACCGATATTGAAAAACCGATATTGAAAAACCAATATTGAAAAACTTACATCGAAAAACCGATATTGAAAAACCGATATTGAATCCGATATTAGAACCGATATTGAAAAACCGATATTGAAAAACAAATATTGAAAAACGATATTGAAAAACAAATATTGAAAAACCGATATTGAAAAACAAATATTGAAAAACCGAAATTGAAAAACCGATATTGAAAAACCGATATTGAAAAACCGATATTGAAAAACCGATATTGAAAAACCAATATTGAAAAACCGATATTGAAAACCGATATTGAAAAACCGATATTGAAAAACCAATATTGAAAAACTTACATCGAAAAACCGATATTGAAAAACCGATATTGAATCCGATATTAGAACCGATATTGAAAAACCGATATTGAAAAACCGATATTGAAAAACCTATATCGAAAAACTGATATTGCAAAACCGATATTGAGAAACCGATATTGTGAATCCCATAATAGAACCGATATTCAAAAACCGATATTGAAAACCAAATATTGAAAAACTGATATTGAAAAACCGAAATTGAAAAACCGATATTGAAAAACCTATATCGAAAAACTGATATTGCAAAACCGATATTGAAAAACCGATATTGAAAAACCAATATTGAAAAACTTACATCGAAAAACTGATATTGCAAAACCGATATTGAAAAACCGATATTGAATCCGATATTAGAACCGATATTGAAAAACCGATATTGAAAAACAAATATTGAAAAACTGATATCGAAAAACCGATATTGAAAAACCGATATTGAAAAACCGATATTGAAAAACCGATATTGAAAAACCAATATTGAAAAACTTACATCGAAAAACTGATATTGCAAAACCGATATTGAAAAACCGATATTGAATCCGATATTAGAACCGATATTGAAAAACCAATATTGAAAAACTTACATCGAAAAACTGATATTGCAAAACCGATATTGAAAAACCGATATTGAATCCGATATTAGAACCGATATTGAAAAACCGATATTGAAAAACAAATATTGAAAAACTGATATCGAAAAACTGATATTGAAAAACCGATATTGAAAAACCGATATTGCAAAACCGATATTGAAAAACCGATATTGAATCCGATATTAGAACCGATATTGAAAAACCGATATTGCAAAACCGATATTGAAAAACCGATATTGAATCCGATATTAGAACCGATATTGAAAAACCGATATTGAAAAACCAATATTGAAATACTTACATCGAAAAACTGATATTGAAAAACCGATATTGAAAAACCGATATTGAAAAACCAATATTGAAAAACTTACATCGAAAAACTGATATTGCAAAACCGATATTGAAAAACCGATATTGAATCCGATATTAGAACCGATATTGAAGAACCAATATTGAAAAACTTACATCGAAAAACTTATATTGCAAAACCGATATTGAAAAACCGTTATTGAATCCGATATTAGAACCGATATTGAAAAACCAATATTGAAAAACTTACATCGAAAAACCTATATCGAAAAACTGATATTGCAAAACCGATATTGAATCCGATATTAGAACCGATATTGAAAAACCGATATTGAAATACAAATATTGAAAAACTGATATCGAAAAACTGATATTGCAAAACCGATATTGAAAAACCGATATTGAAAAACTGATATTGCAAAACCGATATTGAAAAACCGATATTGAAAAACCGATATTGAAAAACCGATATTGAAAAACCAATATTGAAAAACTTACATCGAAAAACTGATATTGCAAAACCGATATTGAAAAACCGATATTGAATCCGATATTAGAACCGATATTGAAAAACCGATATTAGAACCGATATTGAAAAACAAATATTGAAAAACTGATATCGAAAAACTGATATTGAAAAACCGATATTGAAAAACCGATATTGAAAAACCAATATTGAAAAACTTACATCGAAAAACTGATATTGCAAAACCGATATTGAAAAACCGATATTGAATCCGATATTAGAACCGATATTGAAAAACCGATATTGAAAAACCGATATTGAAAAACCAATATTGAAAAACTTACATTGAAAAACTTATATTGCAAAACCGATATTGAAAAACCGATATTGAATCCGATATTAGAACCGATATTGAAAAACCAATATTGAAAAACCAATATTGAAAAACTTACATCGAAAAACTGATATTGCAAAACCGATATTGAAAAACCGATATTGAATCCGATATTAGAACCGATATTGAAAAACCGATATTGAAAAACCAATATTGAAATACTTACATCGAAAAACTGATATTGAAAAACCGATATTGAAAAACCGATATTGAAAAAACGATATTGAAAAACCTATATCGAAAAACTGATATTGCAAAGCCGATATTGAGAAACCGATATTGAATCCGATATTAGAACCGATATTCAAAAACCGATATTGAATCCGATATTAGAACCGATATTCAAAAACCGATATTGAAAAACAAATATTGAAAAACCAATATTGAAAAACTTACATCGAAAAACTGATATTGCAAAACCGATATTGAAAAACCGATATTGAAAAACCAATATTGAAAAACTTACATCGAAAAACTGATATTGCAAAACCGATATTGAAAAACCGATATTGAATCCGATATTAGAACCGATATTGAAAAACCGATATTGAAAAACCAATATTGAAAAACTTACATCGAAAAACTGATATTGCAAAACCGATATTGAAAAACCGATATTGAATCCGATATTAGAACCGATATTGCAAAACCGATATTGAAAAACCGTTATTGAATCCGATATTAGAACCGATATTGAAAAACCAATATTGAAAAACTTACATCGAAAAACCTATATTGAAAAACTGATATTGCAAAACCGATATTGAAAAACCGATATTGAAAAACCGATATTGAAAAACCGATATTGAAAAACCAATATTGAAAAACTTACATCGAAAAACTGATATTGCAAAACCGATATTGAAAAACCGATATTGAATCCGATATTAGAACCGATATTGAAAAACCGATATTAGAACCGATATTGAAAAACAAATATTGAAAAACTGATATCGAAAAACTGATATTGAAAAACCGATATTGAAAAACCGATATTGAAAAACCAATATTGAAAAACTTACATCGAAAAACTGATATTGCAAAACCGATATTGAAAAACCGATATTGAATCCGATATTAGAACCGATATTGAAAAACCGATATTGAAAAACCAATATTGAAATACTTACATCGAAAAACTGATATTGAAAAACCGATATTGAAAAACCGATATTGAAAAACCAATATTGAAAAACTTACATCGAAAAACTGATATTGAAAAACCGATATTGAAAAACCGATATTGAAAAACCAATATTGAAAAACTTACATCGAAAAACTGATATTGCAAAACCGATATTGAAAAACCGATATTGAAAAACCGATATTGAAAAACCTATATCGAAAAACTGATATTGCCAAACCGATATTGAGAAACCGATATTGAAAAACTTACATCGAAAAACTGATATTGCAAAACCGATATTGAAAAACCGATATTGAATCCGATATTAGAACCGATATTGAAAAACCGATATTGAAAAACCAATATTGAAATACTTACATCGAAAAACTGATATTGAAAAACCGATATTGAAAAACCGATATTGAAAAACCAATATTGAAAAACTTACATCGAAAAACTGATATTGCAAAACCGATATTGAAAAACCGATATTGAAAAACCGATATTGAAAAACCTATATCGAAAAACTGATATTGCCAAACCGATATTGAGAAACCGATATTGAATCCGATATTAGATCCGATATTCAAAAACCGATATTGAATCCGATATTAGAACCGATATTCAAAAACCGATATTGCAAAAACGATATTGAAAAGCCGATATTGAAAAACCGATATTGAAAAACCGATATTGAAAAACCGATATTGAAAAACCTATATCGAAAAACTGATATTGCAAAACCGATATTGAGAAACCGATATTGAATCCGATATTAGAACCGATATTCAAAAACCGATATTGAATCCGATATTAGAACCGATATTGAAAAACCGATATTGAAAAACCAATATCGAAAAACCTATATCGAAAAACTGATATTGCAAAGCCGATATTGAGAAACCGATATTGAATCCCATAATAGAACCGATATTCAAAAACCGATATTGAAAACCAAATATTGAAAAACTGATATTGAAAAACCGAAATTGAAAAACCGATATTGAAAAACCGATATTGAAAAACCGATATTGAAAAACCGATATTGAAAAACCGATATTGAAAAACCAATATTGAAAAACTTACATCGAAAAACCGATATTGAAAAACCGATATTGAATCCGATATTAGAACCGATATTGAAAAACCGATATTGAAAAACAAATATTGAAAAACCGATATTGAAAAACAAATATTGAAAAACCGAAATTGAAAAACCGATATTGAAAAACCGATATTGAAAAACCGATATTGAAAAACCGATATTGAAAAACCAATATTGAAAAACCGATATTGAAAAACCGATATTGAAAAACCGATATTGAAAAACCAATATTGAAAAACTTACATCGAAAAACCGATATTGAAAAACCGATATTGAATCCGATATTAGAACCGATATTGAAAAACCGATATTGAAAAACCGATATTGAAAAACCTATATCGAAAAACTGATATTGCAAAACCGATATTGAGAAACCGATATTGAATCCCATAATAGAACCGATATTCAAAAACCGATATTGAAAACCAAATATTGAAAAACTGATATTGAAAAACCGAAATTGAAAAACCGATATTGAAAAACCTATATCGAAAAACTGATATTGCAAAACCGATATTGAAAAACCGATATTGAAAAACCAATATTGAAAAACTTACATCGAAAAACTGATATTGCAAAACCGATATTGAAAAACCGATATTGAATCCGATATTAGAACCGATATTGAAAAACCGATATTGAAAAACAAATATTGAAAAACTGATATCGAAAAACCGATATTGAAAAACCGATATTGAAAAACCGATATTGAAAAACCGATATTGAAAAACCAATATTGAAAAACTTACATCGAAAAACTGATATTGCAAAACCGATATTGAAAAACCGATATTGAATCCGATATTAGAACCGATATTGAAAAACCAATATTGAAAAACTTACATCGAAAAACTGATATTGCAAAACCGATATTGAAAAACCGATATTGAATCCGATATTAGAACCGATATTGAAAAACCGATATTGAAAAACAAATATTGAAAAACTGATATCGAAAAACTGATATTGAAAAACCGATATTGAAAAACCGATATTGCAAAACCGATATTGAAAAACCGATATTGAATCCGATATTAGAACCGATATTGAAAAACCGATATTGCAAAACCGATATTGAAAAACCGATATTGAATCCGATATTAGAACCGATATTGAAAAACCGATATTGAAAAACCAATATTGAAATACTTACATCGAAAAACTGATATTGAAAAACCGATATTGAAAAACCGATATTGAAAAACCAATATTGAAAAACTTACATCGAAAAACTGATATTGCAAAACCGATATTGAAAAACCGATATTGAATCCGATATTAGAACCGATATTGAAGAACCAATATTGAAAAACTTACATCGAAAAACTTATATTGCAAAACCGATATTGAAAAACCGTTATTGAATCCGATATTAGAACCGATATTGAAAAACCAATATTGAAAAACTTACATCGAAAAACCTATATCGAAAAACTGATATTGCAAAACCGATATTGAATCCGATATTAGAACCGATATTGAAAAACCGATATTGAAATACAAATATTGAAAAACTGATATCGAAAAACTGATATTGCAAAACCGATATTGAAAAACCGATATTGAAAAACTGATATTGCAAAACCGATATTGAAAAACCGATATTGAAAAACCGATATTGAAAAACCGATATTGAAAAACCAATATTGAAAAACTTACATCGAAAAACTGATATTGCAAAACCGATATTGAAAAACCGATATTGAATCCGATATTAGAACCGATATTGAAAAACCGATATTAGAACCGATATTGAAAAACAAATATTGAAAAACTGATATCGAAAAACTGATATTGAAAAACCGATATTGAAAAACCGATATTGAAAAACCAATATTGAAAAACTTACATCGAAAAACTGATATTGCAAAACCGATATTGAAAAACCGATATTGAATCCGATATTAGAACCGATATTGAAAAACCGATATTGAAAAACCGATATTGAAAAACCAATATTGAAAAACTTACATTGAAAAACTTATATTGCAAAACCGATATTGAAAAACCGATATTGAATCCGATATTAGAACCGATATTGAAAAACCAATATTGAAAAACCAATATTGAAAAACTTACATCGAAAAACTGATATTGCAAAACCGATATTGAAAAACCGATATTGAATCCGATATTAGAACCGATATTGAAAAACCGATATTGAAAAACCAATATTGAAATACTTACATCGAAAAACTGATATTGAAAAACCGATATTGAAAAACCGATATTGAAAAAACGATATTGAAAAACCTATATCGAAAAACTGATATTGCAAAGCCGATATTGAGAAACCGATATTGAATCCGATATTAGAACCGATATTCAAAAACCGATATTGAATCCGATATTAGAACCGATATTCAAAAACCGATATTGAAAAACAAATATTGAAAAACCAATATTGAAAAACTTACATCGAAAAACTGATATTGCAAAACCGATATTGAAAAACCGATATTGAAAAACCAATATTGAAAAACTTACATCGAAAAACTGATATTGCAAAACCGATATTGAAAAACCGATATTGAATCCGATATTAGAACCGATATTGAAAAACCGATATTGAAAAACCAATATTGAAAAACTTACATCGAAAAACTGATATTGCAAAACCGATATTGAAAAACCGATATTGAATCCGATATTAGAACCGATATTGCAAAACCGATATTGAAAAACCGTTATTGAATCCGATATTAGAACCGATATTGAAAAACCAATATTGAAAAACTTACATCGAAAAACCTATATTGAAAAACTGATATTGCAAAACCGATATTGAAAAACCGATATTGAAAAACCGATATTGAAAAACCGATATTGAAAAACCAATATTGAAAAACTTACATCGAAAAACTGATATTGCAAAACCGATATTGAAAAACCGATATTGAATCCGATATTAGAACCGATATTGAAAAACCGATATTAGAACCGATATTGAAAAACAAATATTGAAAAACTGATATCGAAAAACTGATATTGAAAAACCGATATTGAAAAACCGATATTGAAAAACCAATATTGAAAAACTTACATCGAAAAACTGATATTGCAAAACCGATATTGAAAAACCGATATTGAATCCGATATTAGAACCGATATTGAAAAACCGATATTGAAAAACCAATATTGAAATACTTACATCGAAAAACTGATATTGAAAAACCGATATTGAAAAACCGATATTGAAAAACCAATATTGAAAAACTTACATCGAAAAACTGATATTGCAAAACCGATATTGAATCCGATATTAGAACCGATATTGAAAAACCAATATTGAAAAACCAATATTGAAAAACTTACATCGAAAAACTGATATTGCAAAACCGATATTGAAAAACCGATATTGAATCCGATATTAGAACCGATATTGAAAAACCGATATTGAAAAACAAATATTGAAAAACTGATATCGAAAAACCGATATTGAAAAACCGATATTGAAAAACCAATATTGAAAACCTTACATCGAAAAACTGATATTGCAAAACCGATATTGAAAAACCGATATTGAATCCGATATTAGAACCGATATTGAAAAACCGATATTAAAAAACCAATATTGAAATACTTACATCGAAAAACTGATATTGAAAAACCGATATTGAAAAACCGATATTGAAAAAACGATATTGAAAAACCTATATCGAAAAACTGATATTGCAAAGCCGATATTGAGAAACCGATATTGAATCCGATATTAGAACCGATATTCAAAAACCGATATTGAATCCGATATTAGAACCGATATTCAAAAACCGATATTGAAAAACAAATATTGAAAAACCAATATTGAAAAACTTATATCGAAAAACTGATATTGCAAAACCGATATTGAAAAACCGATATTGAAAAACCTATATCGAAAAACTGATATTGCAAAACCGATATTGAAAAACCGATATTGAATCCGATATTAGAACCGATATTCAATAACCGATATTGAAAACCAAATACTGAAAAACTGATATTGAAAAACCGAAATTGAAAAACCGATATTGAAAAACCTATATCGAAAAACTGATATTCCAAAACCGATATTGAATCCGATATTAGAACCGATATTGAAAAACAAATATTGAAAAACTGATATCGAAAAACTGATATTGCAAAACCGATAGTGAAAAACCGATATTGAAAAACTGATATTGCAAAACCGATATTGAAAAACCGATATTGAAAAACCGATATTGAAAAACCAATATTGAAAAACTTACATCGGAAAACTGATATTGCAAAACCGATATTGAAAAACCGATATTGAATCCGATATTAGAACCGATATTGAAAAACCGATATTGAAAAACAAATATTGAAAAACTGATATCGAAAAACTGATATTGAAAAACCGATATTGAAAAACCGATATTGAAAAACCAATAGTGAAAAACCTATATCGAAAAACTGATATTGCAAAGCCGATATTGAGAAACCGATATTGAATCCGATATTAGAACCGATATTCAATAACCGATATTGAAAACCAAATACTGAAAAACTGATATTGAAAAACCGACATTGAAAAACCGATATTGAAAAACCGATATTGAAAAACCGATATTGAAAAACCTATATCGAAAAACTGATATTGCAAAACCGATATTGAGAAACCGATATTGAATCCGATATTAGAACCGATATTGAAAAACCGATATTGAAAAACCAATATTGAAAAACTGATATCGAAAAACCGATATTGAAAACCGATATTGAAAAACCTATATCGAAAAACTGATATTGCAAAACCGATATTGAAAAACCAATATTGAAAAACTTACATCGAAAAACTGATATTGCAAAACCGATATTGAAAAACCAATATTGAAAAACTTACATCGAAAAACTGATATTGAAAAACCGATATTGAAAATCCGATATTGAAAAACCGATATTGAAAAACCGATATTGAAAAACCGATATTGAAAAACCGATATTGAAAAACCGATATTGAAAAACTGATATTGCAAAACCGATATTGAGAAACCGATATTGAATCCGATATTAGAACCGATATTCAAAAACCGATATTGAATCCGATATTGAAAAACCGATATTGAAAACCAAATACTGAAAAACTGATATTGAAAAACCGACATTGAAAAACCGATATTGAAAAACCTATATCGAAAAACTGATATTGCAAAACCGATATTGAAAAACCAATATTGAAAAACTTACATCGAAAAACTGATATTGAAAAACCGATATTGAAAATCCGATATTGAAAAACCGATATTGAAAAACCGATATTGAAAAACCGATATTGAAAAACCGATATTGAAAAACCGATATTGAAAAACCTATATCGAAAAACTGATATTGAAAAACCGATATTGAAAAACCGATATTGAAAAACTGATATTGCAAAACCGATATTGAGAAACCGATATTGAATCCGATATTAGAACCGATATTGAAAAACCGATATTGAAAAACCAATATTGAAAAACTGATATCGAAAAACCGATATTGAAAAACCGATATTGAAAAACCTATATCGAAAAACTGATATTGCAAAACCGATATTGAAAAACCAATATTGAAAAACTTACATCGAAAAACTGATATTGCAAAACCGATATTGAAAAACCAATATTGAAAAACTTACATCGAAAAACTGATATTGAAAAACCGATATTGAAAATCCGATATTGAAAAACCGATATTGAAAAACCGATATTGAAAAACCGATATTGAAAAACCGATATTGAAAAACCGATATTGAAAAACTGATATTGCAAAACCGATATTGAGAAACCGATATTGAATCCGATATTAGAACCGATATTCAAAAACCGATATTGAATCCGATATTAGAACCGATATTGAAAAACCGATATTGAAAACCAAATACTGAAAAACTGATATTGAAAAACCGACATTGAAAAACCGATATTGAAAAACCTATATCGAAAAACTGATATTGCAAAACCGATATTGAAAAACCAATATTGAAAAACTTACATCGAAAAACTGATATTGAAAAACCGATATTGAAAATCCGATATTGAAAAACCGATATTGAAAAACCGATATTGAAAAACCGATATTGAAAAACCTATATCGAAAAACTGATATTGAAAAACCGATATTGAAAAACCGATATTGAAAAACTGATATTGCAAAACCGATATTGAGAAACCGATATTGAATCCGATATTAGAACCGATATTGAAAAACCGATATTGAAAAACCAATATTGAAAAACTGATATCGAAAAACCGATATTGAAAAACCGATATTGAAAAACCTATATCGAAAAACTGATATTGCAAAACCGATATTGAAAAACCAATATTGAAAAACTTACATCGAAAAACTGATATTGCAAAACCGATATTGAAAAACCAATATTGAAAAACTTACATCGAAAAACTGATATTGAAAAACCGATATTGAAAATCCGATATTGAAAAACCGATATTGAAAAACCGATATTGAAAAACCGATATTGAAAAACCGATATTGAAAAACCGATATTGAAAAACTGATATTGCAAAACCGATATTGAGAAACCGATATTGAATCCGATATTAGAACCGATATTCAAAAACCGATATTGAATCCGATATTAGAACCGATATTGAAAAACCGATATTGAAAACCAAATACTGAAAAACTGATATTGAAAAACCGACATTGAAAAACCGATATTGAAAAACCTATATCGAAAAACTGATATTGCAAAACCGATATTGAAAAACCAATATTGAAAAACTTACATCGAAAAACTGATATTGAAAAACCTATATCGAAAAACTGATATTGCCAAACCGATATTGAGAAACCGATATTGAATCCGATATTAGATCCGATATTCAAAAACCGATATTGCAAAAACGATATTGAAAAGCCGATATTTAAAAACCGATATTGAAAAACCGATATTGAAAAACCGATATTGAAAAACCTATATCGAAAAACTGATATTGCAAAACCGATATTGAGAAACCGATATTGAATCCGATATTAGAACCGATATTCAAAATCCGATATTGAATCCGATATTAGAACCGATATTGAAAAACCGATATTGAAAAACCAATATTGAAAAACCTATATCGAAAAACTGATATTGCAAAGCCGATATTGAGAAACCGATATTGAATCCGATATTAGAACCGATATTGAAAAACCGATATTGAATCCGATATTAGAACCGGTATTCAAAAACCGATATTGAATCCGATATTAGAACCGATATTCAAAAACCGATATTGAAAAACAAATATTGAAAAACCGATATTGAAAAACAAATATTGAAAAACCGAAATTGAAAAACCGATATTGAAAAACCGATATTGAAAAACCGATATTGAAAAACCGATATTGAAAAACCAATATTGAAAAACTTACATCGAAAAACCGATATTGAAAAACCGATATTGAATCCGATATTAGAACCGATATTGAAAAACCGATATTGAAAAACCGATATTGAAAAACCTATATCGAAAAACTGATATTGCAAAACCGATATTGAGAAACCGATATTGAATCCCATAATAGAACCGATATTCAAAAACCGATATTGAAAACCAAATATTGAAAAACTGATATTGAAAAACCGAAATTGAAAAACCGATATTGAAAAACCTATATCGAAAAACTGATATTGCAAAACCGATATTGAAAAACCGACATTGAAAAACCGATATTGAAAAACCTATATCGAAAAACTGATATTGCAAAACCGATATTGAAAAACCAATATTGAAAAACTTACATCGAAAAACTGATATTGAAAAACCGATATTGAGAAACCGATATTGAATCCGATATTAGAACCGATATTCAAAAACCGATATTGAATCCGATATTAGAACCGATATTGAGAAACCGATATTGAATCCGATATTAGAACCGATATTGAAAAACCGATATTGAAAAACCAATATTGAAAAACTGATATCGAAAAACCGATATTGAAAAACCGATATTGAAAAACCTATATCGAAAAACTGATATTGCAAAACCGATATTGAAAAACCAATATTGAAAAACTTACATCGAAAAACTGATATTGCAAAACCGATATTGAAAAACCGATATTGAATCCGATATTAGAACCGATATTGAAAAACCGATATTGAATCCGATATTAGAACCGATATTCAAAAACCGATATTGAAAAACCGATATTGAAAAACCAATATTGAAAAACTGATATCGAAAAACTGATATTGAAAAACCGATATTGAAAATCCGATATTGAAAAACCGATATTGAAAAACCGATATTGAAAAACCGATATTGAAAAACCGATATTGAAAAACCGATATTGAAAAACTGATATTGCAAAACCGATATTGAGAAACCGATATTGAATCCGATATTAGAACCGATATTCAAAAACCGATATTGAATCCGATATTAGAACCGATATTGAAAAACCGATATTGAAAACCAAATACTGAAAAACTGATATTGAAAAACCGACATTGAAAAACCGATATTGAAAAACCTATATCGAAAAACTGATATTGCAAAACCGATATTGAAAAACCAATATTGAAAAACTTACATCGAAAAACTGATATTGAAAAACCGATATTGAAAATCCGATATTGAAAAACCGATATTGAAAAACCGATATTGAAAAACCGATATTGAAAAACCTATATCGAAAAACTGATATTGCCAAACCGATATTGAGAAACCGATATTGAATCCGATATTAGATCCGATATTCAAAAACCGATATTGAATCCGATATTAGAACCGATATTCAAAAACCGATATTGCAAAAACGATATTGAAAAGCCGATATTGAAAAACCGATATTGAAAAACCGATATTGAAAAACCGATATTGAAAAACCTATATCGAAAAACTGATATTGCAAAACCGATATTGAGAAACCGATATTGAATCCGATATTAGAACCGATATTCAAAAACCGATATTGAATCCGATATTAGAACCGATATTGAAAAACCGATATTGAAAAACCAATATTGAAAAACCTATATCGAAAAACTGATATTGCAAAACCGATATTGAGAAACCGATATTGAATCCGATATTAGAACCGATATTCAAAAACCGATATTGAATCCGATATTAGAACCGATATTGAAAAACCGATATTGAAAACCAAATACTGAAAAACTGATATTGAAAAACCGACATTGAAAAACCGATATTGAAAAACCTATATCGAAAAACTGATATTGCAAAACCGATATTGAAAAACCAATATTGAAAAACTTACATCGAAAAACTGATATTGAAAAACCGATATTGAAAATCCGATATTGAAAAAACCGATATTGAAAAACCGATATTGAAAAACCGATATTGAAAAACCGATATTGAAAAACCGATATTGAAAAACCTATATCGAAAAACTGATATTGAAAAACCGATATTGAAAAACCGATATTGAAAAACTGATATTGCAAAACCGATATTGAGAAACCGATATTGAATCCGATATTAGAACCGATATTGAAAAACCGATATTGAAAAACCAATATTGAAAAACTGATATCGAAAAACCGATATTGAAAAACCGATATTGAAAAACCTATATCGAAAAACTGATATTGCAAAACCGATATTGAAAAACCAATATTGAAAAACTTACATCGAAAAACTGATATTGCAAAACCGATATTGAAAAACCAATATTGAAAAACTTACATCGAAAAACTGATATTGAAAAACCGATATTGAAAATCCGATATTGAAAAACCGATATTGAAAAACCGATATTGAAAAACCGATATTGAAAAACCGATATTGAAAAACTGATATTGCAAAACCGATATTGAGAAACCGATATTGAATCCGATATTAGAACCGATATTCAAAAACCGATATTGAATCCGATATTAGAACCGATATTGAAAAACCGATATTGAAAACCAAATACTGAAAAACTGATATTGAAAAACCGACATTGAAAAACCGATATTGAAAAACCTATATCGAAAAACTGATATTGCAAAACCGATATTGAAAAACCAATATTGAAAAACTTACATCGAAAAACTGATATTGAAAAACCGATATTGAAAATCCGATATTGAAAAACCGATATTGAAAAACCGATATTGAAAAACCGATATTGAAAAACCGATATTGAAAAACCGATATTGAAAAACCTATATCGAAAAACTGATATTGAAAAACCGATATTGAAAAACCGATATTGAAAAACTGATATTGCAAAACCGATATTGAGAAACCGATATTGAATCCGATATTAGAACCGATATTGAAAAACCGATATTGAAAAACCAATATTGAAAAACTGATATCGAAAAACCGATATTGAAAAACCGATATTGAAAAACCTATATCGAAAAACTGATATTGCAAAACCGATATTGAAAAACCAATATTGAAAAACTTACATCGAAAAACTGATATTGCAAAACCGATATTGAAAAACCAATATTGAAAAACTTACATCGAAAAACTGATATTGAAAAACCGATATTGAAAATCCGATATTGAAAAACCGATATTGAAAAACCGATATTGAAAAACCGATATTGAAAAACCGATATTGAAAAACCGATATTGAAAAACTGATATTGCAAAACCGATATTGAGAAACCGATATTGAATCCGATATTAGAACCGATATTCAAAAACCGATATTGAATCCGATATTAGAACCGATATTGAAAAACCGATATTGAAAACCAAATACTGAAAAACTGATATTGAAAAACCGACATTGAAAAACCGATATTGAATCCGATATTAGAACCGATATTGAAAAACCGATATTGAATCCGATATTAGAACCGATATTCAAAAACCGATATTGAAAAACCGATATTGAAAAACCAATATTGAAAAACTGATATCGAAAAACTGATATTGAAAAACCGATATTGAAAATCCGATATTGAAAAACCGATATTGAAAAACCGATATTGAAAAACCGATATTGAAAAACCGATATTGAAAAACCGATATTGAAAAACTGATATTGCAAAACCGATATTGAGAAACCGATATTGAATCCGATATTAGAACCGATATTCAAAAACCGATATTGAATCCGATATTAGAACCGATATTGAAAAACCGATATTGAAAACCAAATACTGAAAAACCGACATTGAAAAACCGATATTGAAAAACCTATATCGAAAAACTGATATTGCAAAACCGATATTGAAAAACCAATATTGAAAAACTTACATCGAAAAACTGATATTGAAAAACCGATATTGAATCCGATATTAGAACCGATATTCAAAAACCGATATTGAAAAACCGATATTGAAAAACCAATATTGAAAAACTGATATCGAAAATCCGATATTGAAAAACCGATATTGAAAAACCGATATTGAAAAACCGATATTGAAAAACCGATATTGAAAAACCGATATTGAAAAACCTATATCGAAAAACTGATATTGCCAAACCGATATTGAGAAACCGATATTGAATCCGATATTAGATCCGATATTCAAAAACCGATATTGAATCCGATATTAGAACCGATATTCAAAAACCGATATTGCAAAAACGATATTGAAAAGCCGATATTGAAAAACCGATATTGAAAAACCGATTTTGAAAAACCGATATTGAAAAACCTATATCGAAAAACTGATATTGCAAAACCGATATTGAGAAACCGATATTGAATCCGATATTAGAACCGATATTCAAAAACCGATATTGAATCCGATATTAGAACCGATATTGAAAAACCGATATTGAAAAACCAATATTGAAAAACCTATATCGAAAAACTGATATTGCAAAGCCGATATTGAGAAACCGATATTGAATCCGATATTAGAACCGATATTGAAAAACCGATATTGAAAACCAAATATTGAAAAACTGATATTGCAAAACCGATGTTGAAAAAATGATATTTAAAAACCGATATTGAAAAACCGATATTGAAAAACAAATATTGAAAACCGATATTTAATCCGATATTAGAACCGATATTCAAAAACCGATATTGAAAACCAAATATTGAAAAACTGATATTGAAAAACCGATATTGAAAAACCGATATTGCAAAACCTATATCGAAAAACTGATATTGCAAAACCGATATTGAAAAACCGATATTGAATCCGATATTAGAACCGATATTGAATCCGATATTAGAACCGATATTCAAAAACCGATATTGAATCCGATATTGAAAAACAAATATTGAAAAACCGATATTGAAAAACAAATATTGAAAAACCGATATTGAAAAACAAATATTGAAAAACTGATATTGAAAAACCGATATTGAAAAACCGATATTGAAAAACAAATATTGAAAAACCGATATTGAAAAACCGATATTGAATCCGATATTAGAACCGATATTGAATCCGATATTAGAACCGATATTGAAAAACCGATATTGAATCCGATATTAGAACCGATATTGAAAAACCGATATTGAATCCGATATTAGAACCGATGTTGAAAAACCGATATTGAAAAACAAATATTGAAAAACTGATATCGAAAAACTGATATTGAAAAACCGATATTGAAAACCAAATACTGAAAAACTGATATTGAAAAACCGAAATTGAAAAACCGATATTGAAAAACCTATATCGAAAAACTGATATTGCAAAACCGATATTGAAAAACCAATATTGAAAAACTTACATCGAAAAACTGATATTGAAAAACCGATATTGAAAAACCGATATTGAAAAACCGATATTGAAAAACCGATATTGAAAAACCTATATCGAAAAACTGATATTGCAAAACCGATATTGAATCCGATATTAGAACCGATATTCAAAAACCGATATTGAATCCGATATTAGAACCGATATTCAAAAACCGATATTGCAAAAACGATATTGAAAAGCCGATATTGAAAAACCTATATCGAAAAACTGATATTGAAAAATCGATATTGAAAAACCGATATTGAAAAACCGATATTGAAAAACCGATATTGAAAAACCGATATTGAAAAACCGATATTGAAAAACCAATATTGAAAAACTTACATCGAAAAACTGATATTGAAAAACCGATATTGAAAATCCGATATTGAAAAACCGATATTGAAAAACCGATATTGAAAAACCGATATTGAAAAACCGATATTGAAAAACCGATATTGAAAAACTGATATTGCAAAACTGATATTGAGAAACCGATATTGAATCCGATATTAGAACCGATATTCAAAAACCGATATTGAATCCGATATTAGAACCGATATTGAAAAACCGATATTGAAAACCAAATACTGAAAAACTGATATTGAAAAACCGACATTGAAAAACCGATATTGAAAAACCTATATCGAAAAACTGATATTGCAAAACCGATATTGAAAAACCAATATTGAAAAACTTACATCGAAAAACTGATATTGAAAAACCGATATTGAAAATCCGATATTGAAAAACCGATATTGAAAAACCGATATTGAAAAACCGATATTGAAAAACCGATATTGAAAAACCGATATTGAAAAACCTATATCGAAAAACTGATATTGCCAAACCGATATTGAGAAACCGATATTGAATCCGATATTAGATCCGATATTCAAAAACCGATATTGAATCCGATATTAGAACCGATATTCAAAAACCGATATTGCAAAAACGATATTGAAAAGCCGATATTGAAAAACCGATATTGAAAAACCGATATTGAAAAACCGATATTGAAAAACCTATATCGAAAAACTGATATTGCAAAACCGATATTGAGAAACCGATATTGAATCCGATATTAGAACCGATATTCAAAAACCGATATTGAATCCGATATTAGAACCGATATTGAAAAACCGATATTGAAAAACCAATATTGAAAAACCTATATCGAAAAACTGATATTGCAAAGCCGATATTGAGAAACCGATATTGAATCCGATATTAGAACCGATATTGAAAAACCGATATTGAATCCGATATTAGAATCGGTATTCAAAAACCGATATTGAATCCGATATTAGAACCGATATTCAAAAACCGATATTGAAAAACAAATATTGAAAAACCGATATTGAAAAACAAATATTGAAAAACCGAAATTGAAAAACCGATATTGAAAAACCGATATTGAAAAACCGATATTGAAAAACCGATATTGAAAAACCGATATTGAAAAACCGATATTGAAAAACTGATATTGCAAAACCGATATTGAGAAACCGATATTGAATCCGATATTAGAACCGATATTCAAAAACCGATATTGAAATACAAATATTGAAAAACCGAAATTGAAAAACCGATATTGAAAAACCGATATTGAAAAACCGATATTGAAAAACCGATATTGAAAAACCGATATTGAAAAACCGATATTGAAAAACCTATATCGAAAAACTGATATTGCAAAACCGATATTGAATCCGATATTAGAACCGATATTCAAAAACCGATATTGAATCCGATATTAGAACCGATATTCAAAAACCGATATTGAATCCGATATTAGAACCGATATTCAAAAACCGATATTGAAAAACAAATATTGAAAAACCGATATTGAAAAACAAATATTGAAAAACCGAAATTGAAAAACCGATATTGAAAAACCGATATTGAAAAACCGATATTGAAAAACCGATATTGAAAAACCGATATTGAAAAACCGATATTGAAAAACCTATATCGAAAAACTGATATTGCAAAACCGATATTGAATCCGATATTAGAACCGATATTCAAAAACCGATATTGAATCCGATATTAGAACCGATATTCAAAAACCGATATTGCAAAAACGATATTGAAAAGCCGATATTGAAAAACCTATATCGAAAAACTGATATTGAAAAATCGATATTGAAAAACCGATATTGAAAAACCGATATTGAAAAACCGATATTGAAAAACCGATATTGAAAAACCGATATTGAAAAACCAATATTGAAAAACTTACATCGAAAAACTGATATTGAAAAACCGATATTGAAAATCCGATATTGAAAAACCGATATTGAAAAACCGATATTGAAAAACCGATATTGAAAAACCGATATTGAAAAACCGATATTGAAAAACTGATATTGCAAAACTGATATTGAGAAACCGATATTGAATCCGATATTAGAACCGATATTCAAAAACCGATATTGAATCCGATATTAGAACCGATATTGAAAAACCGATATTGAAAACCAAATACTGAAAAACTGATATTGAAAAACCGACATTGAAAAACCGATATTGAAAAACCTATATCGAAAAACTGATATTGCAAAACCGATATTGAAAAACCAATATTGAAAAACTTACATCGAAAAACTGATATTGAAAAACCGATATTGAAAATCCGATATTGAAAAACCGATATTGAAAAACCGATATTGAAAAACCGATATTGAAAAACCGATATTGAAAAACCGATATTGAAAAACCTATATCGAAAAACTGATATTGCCAAACCGATATTGAGAAACCGATATTGAATCCGATATTAGATCCGATATTCAAAAACCGATATTGAATCCGATATTAGAACCGATATTCAAAAACCGATATTCCAAAAACGATATTGAAAAGCCGATATTGAAAAACCGATATTGAAAAACCGATATTGAAAAACCGATATTGAAAAACCTATATCGAAAAACTGATATTGCAAAACCGATATTGAGAAACCGATATTGAATCCGATATTAGAACCGATATTCAAAAACCGATATTGAATCCGATATTAGAACCGATATTGAAAAACCGATATTGAAAAACCAATATTGAAAAACCTATATCGAAAAACTGATATTGCAAAGCCGATATTGAGAAACCGATATTGAATCCGATATTAGAACCGATATTGAAAAACCGATATTGAATCCGATATTAGAATCGGTATTCAAAAACCGATATTGAATCCGATATTAGAACCGATATTCAAAAACCGATATTGAAAAACAAATATTGAAAAACCGATATTGAAAAACAAATATTGAAAAACCGAAATTGAAAAACCGATATTGAAAAACCGATATTGATAAACCGATATTGAAAAACCGATATTGAAAAACCGATATTGAAAAACCGATATTGAAAAACCTATATCGAAAAACTGATATTGCAAAACCGATATTGAATCCGATATTAGAACCGATATTCAAAAACCGATATTGAATCCGATATTAGAACCGATATTCAAAAACCGATATTGCAAAAACGATATTGAAAAGCCGATATTGAAAAACCTATATCGAAAAACTGATATTGAAAAATCGATATTGAAAAACCGATATTGAAAAACCGATATTGAAAAACCGATATTGAAAAACCGATATTGAAAAACCGATATTGAAAAACCAATATTGAAAAACTTACATCGAAAAACTGATATTGAAAAACCGATATTGAAAATCCGATATTGAAAAACCGATATTGAAAAACCGATATTGAAAAACCGATATTGAAAAACCGATATTGAAAAACCGATATTGAAAAACTGATATTGCAAAACTGATATTGAGAAACCGATATTGAATCCGATATTAGAACCGATATTCAAAAACCGATATTGAATCCGATATTAGAACCGATATTGAAAAACCGATATTGAAAACCAAATACTGAAAAACTGATATTGAAAAACCGACATTGAAAAACCGATATTGAAAAACCTATATCGAAAAACTGATATTGCAAAACCGATATTGAAAAACCAATATTGAAAAACTTACATCGAAAAACTGATATTGAAAAACCGATATTGAAAATCCGATATTGAAAAACCGATATTGAAAAACCGATATTGAAAAACCGATATTGAAAAACCGATATTGAAAAACCGATATTGAAAAACCTATATCGAAAAACTGATATTGCAAAACCGATATTGAAAAACCAATATTGAAAAACTTACATCGAAAAACTGATATTGAAAAACCGATATTGAAAATCCGATATTGAAAAACCGATATTGAAAAACCGATATTGAAAAACCGATATTGAAAAACCGATATTGAAAAACCGATATTGAAAAACCTATATCGAAAAACTGATATTGCCAAACCGATATTGAGAAACCGATATTGAATCCGATATTAGATCCGATATTCAAAAACCGATATTGAATCCGATATTAGAACCGATATTCAAAAACCGATATTGCAAAAACGATATTGAAAAGCCGATATTGAAAAACCGATATTGAAAAACCGATATTGAAAAACCGATATTGAAAAACCTATATCGAAAAACTGATATTGCAAAACCGATATTGAGAAACCGATATTGAATCCGATATTAGAACCGATATTGAAAAACCGATATTGAATCCGATATTAGAACCGATATTGAAAAACCGATATTGAATCCGATATTAGAACCGATGTTGAAAAACCGATATTGAAAAACAAATATTGAAAAACTGATATCGAAAAACTGATATTGAAAAACCGATATTGAAAAACCGATATTGAAAAACCAATAGTGAAAAACCTATATCGAAAAACTGATATTGCAAAGCCGATATTGAGAAACCGATATTGAATCCGATATTAGAACCGATATTGAAAAACCGATATTGAAAAACAAATATTGAAAAACTGATATCGAAAAACTGATATTGAAAAACCGATATTGAAAACCAAATACTGAAAAACTGATATTGAAAAACCGAAATTGAAAAACCGATATTGAAAAACCTATATCGAAAAACTGATATTGCAAAACCGATATTGAAAAACCAATATTGAAAAACTTACATCGAAAAACTGATATTGAAAAACCGATATTGAAAAACCGATATTGAAAAACCGATATTGAAAAACCGATATTGAAAAACCTATATCGAAAAACTGATATTGCAAAACCGATATTGAGAAACCGATATTGAATCCGATATTAGAACCGATATTCAAAAACCGATATTGAATCCGATATTAGAACCGATATTCAAAAACCGATATTGCAAAAACGATATTGAAAAGCCGATATTGAAAAACCTATATCGAAAAACTGATATTGAAAAATCGATATTGAAAAACCGATATTGAAAAACCGATATTGAAAAACCGATATTGAAAAACCGATATTGAAAAACCGATATTGAAAAACCAATATTGAAAAACTTACATCGAAAAACTGATATTGAAAAACCGATATTGAAAATCCGATATTGAAAAACCGATATTGAAAAACCGATATTGAAAAACCGATATTGAAAAACCGATATTGAAAAACTGATATTGCAAAACCGATATTGAGAAACCGATATTGAATCCGATATTAGAACCGATATTCAAAAACCGATATTGAATCCGATATTAGAACCGATATTGAAAAACCGATATTGAAAACCAAATACTGAAAAACTGATATTGAAAAACCGACATTGAAAAACCGATATTGAAAAACCTATATCGAAAAACTGATATTGCAAAACCGATATTGAAAAACCGATATTGAAAAACCGATATTGAAAAACCGATATTGAAAAACCGATATTGAAAAACCTATATCGAAAAACTGATATTGCCAAACCGATATTGAGAAACCGATATTGAATCCGATATTAGATCCGATATTCAAAAACCGATATTGAATCCGATATTAGAACCGATATTCAAAAACCGATATTGCAAAAACGATATTGAAAAGCCGATATTGAAAAACCGATATTGAAAAACCGATATTGAAAAACCGATATTGAAAAACCTATATCGAAAAACTGATATTGCAAAACCGATATTGAGAAACCGATATTGAATCCGATATTAGAACCGATATTCAAAAACCGATATTGAATCCGATATTAGAACCGAAATTGAAAAACCGATATTGAAAAACCAATATTGAAAAACCTATATCGAAAAACTGATATTGCAAAGCCGATATTGAGAAACCGATATTGAATCCGATATTAGAACCGATATTGAAAAACCGATATTGAATCCGATATTAGAACCGGTATTCAAAAACCGATATTGAATCCGATATTAGAACCGATATTCAAAAACCGATATTGAAAAACAAATATTGAAAAACCGATATTGAAAAACAAATATTGAAAAACCGAAATTGAAAAACCGATATTGAAAAACCGATATTGAAAAACCGATATTGAAAAACCGATATTGAAAAACCAATATTGAAAAACTTACATCGAAAAACCGATATTGAAAAACCGATATTGAATCCGATATTAGAACCGATATTGAAAAACCGATATTGAAAAACCGATATTGAAAAACCTATATCGAAAAACTGATATTGCAAAACCGATATTGAGAAACCGATATTGAATCCCATAATAGAACCGATATTCAAAAACCGATATTGAAAACCAAATATTGAAAAACTGATATTGAAAAACCGAAATTGAAAAACCGATATTGAAAAACCTATATCGAGAAACTGATATTGCAAAACCGATATTGAAAAACCGATATTGAATCCGATATTAGAACCGATATTGAAAAACCAATATTGAAAATCTTACATCGAAAAACTTATATTGCAAAACCGATATTGAAAAACCGTTATTGAATCCGATATTAGAACCGATATTGAAAAACCAATATTGAAAAACTTACATCGAAAAACCTATATCGAAAAACTGATATTGCAAAACCGATATTGAATCCGATATTAGAACCGATATTGAATAACCGATATTGAAATACAAATATTGAAAAACTGATATCGAAAAACTGATATTGCAAAACCGATATTGAAAACCAAATACTGAAAAACTGATATTGAAAAACCGACATTGAAAAACCGATATTGAAAAACCTATATCGAAAAACTGATATTGCAAAACCGATATTGAAAAACCAATATTGAAAAACTTACATCGAAAAACTGATATTGAAAAACCGATATTGAAAATCCGATATTGAAAAACCGATATTGAAAAACCGATATTGAAAAACCGATATTGAAAAACCGATATTGAAAAACCGATATTGAAAAACCTATATCGAAAAACTGATATTGCCAAACCGATATTGAGAAACCGATATTGAATCCGATATTAGATCCGATATTCAAAAACCGATATTGAATCCGATATTAGAACCGATATTCAAAAACCGATATTGCAAAAACGATATTGAAAAGCCGATATTGAAAAACCGATATTGAAAAACCGATATTGAAAAACCGATATTGAAAAACCGATATTGAAAAACCTATATCGAAAAACTGATATTGCAAAACCGATATTGAGAAACCGATATTGAATCCGATATTAGAACCGATATTCAAAAACCGATATTGAATCCGATATTAGAACCGATATTGAAAAACCGATATTGAAAAACGAATATTGAAAAACCTATATCGAAAAACTGATATTGCAAAGCCGATATTGAGAAACCGATATTGAATCCAATATTAGAACCGATATTGAAAAACCGATATTGAATCCGATATTAGAACCGGTATTCAAAAACCGATATTGAATCCGATATTAGAACCGATATTCAAAAACCGATATTGAAAAACAAATATTGAAAAACCGATATTGAAAAACAAATATTGAAAAACCGAAATTGAAAAACCGATATTGAAAAACCGATATTGAAAAACCGATATTGAAAAACCGATATTGAAAAACCAATATTGAAAAACTTACATCGAAAAACCGATATTGAAAAACCGATATTGAATCCGATATTAGAACCGATATTGAAAAACCGATATTGAAAAACCGATATTGAAAAACCTATATCGAAAAACTGATATTGCAAAACCGATATTGAGAAACCGATATTGAATCCCATAATAGAACCGATATTCAAAAACCGATATTGAAAACCAAATATTGAAAAACTGATATTGAAAAACCGAAATTGAAAAACCGATATTGAAAAACCTATATCGAAAAACTGATATTGCAAAACCGATATTGAAAAACCGATATTGAAAAACCAATATTGAAAAACTTACATCGAAAAACTGATATTGCAAAACCGATATTGAAAAACCGATATTGAATCCGATATTAGAACCGATATTGAAAAACCGATATTGAAAAACAAATATTGAAAAACTGATATCGAAAAACCGATATTGAAAAACCGATATTGAAAAACCGATATTGAAAAACCGATATTGAAAAACCAATATTGAAAAACTTACATCGAAAAACTGATATTGCAAAACCGATATTGAAAAACCGATATTGAATCCGATATTAGAACCGATATTGAAAAACCAATATTGAAAAACTTACATCGAAAAACTGATATTGCAAAACCGATATTGAAAAACCGATATTGAATCCGATATTAGAACCGATATTGAAAAACCGATATTGAAAAACAAATATTGAAAAACTGATATCGAAAAACTGATATTGAAAAACCGATATTGAAAAACCGATATTGCAAAACCGATATTGAAAAACCGATATTGAATCCGATATTAGAACCGATATTGAAAAACCGATATTGAAAAACCAATATTGAAATACTTACATCGAAAAACTGATATTGAAAAACCGATATTGAAAAACCGATATTGAAAAACCAATATTGAAAAACTTACATCGAAAAACTGATATTGCAAAACCGATATTGAAAAACCGATATTGAATCCGATATTAGAACCGATATTGAAAAACCAATATTGAAAAACTTACATCGAAAAACTTATATTGCAAAACCGATATTGAAAAACCGTTATTGAATCCGATATTAGAACCGATATTCAAAAACCGATATTGAATCCGATATTAGAACCGATATTGAAAAACCGATATTGAAAAACCGATATTGAAAAACCAATATTGAAATACTTACATCGAAAAACTGATATTGAAAAACCGATATTGAAAAACCGATATTGAAAAACCAATATTGAAAAACTTACATCGAAAAACTGATATTGCAAAACCGATATTGAAAAACCGATATTGAATCCGATATTAGAACCGATATTGAAAAACCAATATTGAAAAACTTACATCGAAAAACTTATATTGCAAAACCGATATTGAAAAACCGTTATTGAATCCGATATTAGAACCGATATTCAAAAACCGATATTGAATCCGATATTAGAACCGATATTGAAAAACCGATATTGAAAAACGAATATTGAAAAACCTATATCGAAAAACTGATATTGCAAAGCCGATATTGAGAAACCGATATTGAATCCAATATTAGAACCGATATTGAAAAACCGATATTGAATCCGATATTAGAACCGGTATTCAAAAACCGATATTGAGTCCGATATTAGAACCGATATTCAAAAACCGATATTGAAAAACAAATATTGAAAAACCGATATTGAAAAACAAATATTGAAAAACCGAAATTGAAAAACCGATATTGAAAAACCGATATTGAAAAACCGATATTGAAAAACCGATATTGAAAAACCAATATTGAAAAACTTACATCGAAAAACCGATATTGAAAAACCGATATTGAATCCGATATTAGAACCGATATTGAAAAACCGATATTGAAAAACCGATATTGAAAAACCTATATCGAAAAACTGATATTGCAAAACCGATATTGAGAAACCGATATTGAATCCCATAATAGAACCGATATTCAAAAACCGATATTGAAAACCAAATATTGAAAAACTGATATTGAAAAACCGAAATTGAAAAACCGATATTGAAAAACCTATATCGAAAAACTGATATTGCAAAACCGATATTGAAAAACCGATATTGAAAAACCAATATTGAAAAACTTACATCGAAAAACTGATATTGCAAAACCGATATTGAAAAACCGATATTGAATCCGATATTAGAACCGATATTGAAAAACCGATATTGAAAAACAAATATTGAAAAACTGATATCGAAAAACCGATATTGAAAAACCGATATTGAAAAACCGATATTGAAAAACCGATATTGAAAAACCAATATTGAAAAACTTACATCGAAAAACTGATATTGCAAAACCGATATTGAAAAACCGATATTGAATCCGATATTAGAACCGATATTGAAAAACCAATATTGAAAAACTTACATCGAAAAACTGATATTGCAAAACCGATATTGAAAAACCGATATTGAATCCGATATTAGAACCGATATTGAAAAACCGATATTGAAAAACAAATATTGAAAAACTGATATCGAAAAACTGATATTGAAAAACCGATATTGGAAAACCGATATTGCAAAACCGATATTGAAAAACCGATATTGAATCCGATATTAGAACCGATATTGAAAAACCGATATTGAAAAACCAATATTGAAATACTTACATCGAAAAACTGATATTGAAAAACCGATATTGAAAAACCGATATTGAAAAACCAATATTGAAAAACTTACATCGAAAAACTGATATTGCAAAACCGATATTGAAAAACCGATATTGAATCCGATATTAGAACCGATATTGAAAAACCAATATTGAAAAACTTACATCGAAAAACTTATATTGCAAAACCGATATTGAAAAACCGTTATTGAATCCGATATTAGAACCGATATTGAAAAACCAATATTGAAAAACTTACATCGAAAAACCTATATCGAAAAACTGATATTGCAAAACCGATATTGAAAAACCGATATTGAAAAACTGATATTGCAAAACCGATATTGAAAAACCGATATTGAAAAACCGATATTGCAAAACCGATATTGAGAAACCGATATTGAATCCGATATTAGAACCGATATTCAAAAACCGATATTGAATCCGATATTAGAACCGATATTGAAAAACCGATATTGAAAAACCAATATTGAAAAACCTATATCGAAAAACTGATATTGCAAAGCCGATATTGAGAAACCGATATTGAATCCGATATTAGAACCGATATTGAAAAACCGATATTGAAAACCAAATATTGAAAAACTGATATTGCAAAACCGATGTTGAAAAAATGATATTTAAAAACCGATATTGAAAAACCGATATTGAAAAACAAATATTGAAAACCGATATTTAATCCGATATTAGAACCGATATTCAAAAACCGATATTGAAAACCAAATATTGAAAAACTGATATTGAAAAACCGATATTGAAAAACCTATATCGAAAAACTGATATTGCAAAACCGATATTGAAAAACCGATATTGAATCCGATATTAGAACCGATATTGAAAAACCGATATTGAATCCGATATTAGAACCGATATTCAAAAACCGATATTGAATCCGATATTGAAAAACAAATATTGAAAAACCGATATTGAAAAACAAATATTGAAAAACCGATATTGAAAAACAAATATTGAAAAACTGATATCGAAAATCTGATATTGAAAAACCGATATTGAAAAACCGATATTGAAAAACAAATATTGAAAAACCGATATTGAAAAACCGATATTGAATCCGATATTAGAACCGATATTGAATCCGATATTAGAACCGATATTGAAAAACCGATATTGAATCCGATATTAGAACCGATATTGAAAAACCGATATTGAATCCGATATTAGAACCGATGTTGAAAAACCGATATTGAAAAACAAATATTGAAAAACTGATATCGAAAAACTGATATTGAAAAACCGATATTGAAAACCAAATACTGAAAAACTGATATTGAAAAACCGAAATTGAAAAACCGATATTGAAAAACCTATATCGAAAAACTGATATTGCAAAACCGATATTGAAAAACCAATATTGAAAAACTTACATCGAAAAACTGATATTGAAAAACCGATATTGAAAAACCGATATTGAAAAACCGATATTGAAAAACCGATATTGAAAAACCTATATCGAAAAACTGATATTGCAAAACCGATATTGAGAAACCGATATTGAATCCGATATTAGAACCGATATTCAAAAACCGATATTGAATCCGATATTAGAACCGATATTCAAAAACCGATATTGCAAAAACGATATTGAAAAGCCGATATTGAAAAACCTATATCGAAAAACTGATATTGAAAAATCGATATTGAAAAACCGATATTGAAAAACCGATATTGAAAAACCGATATTGAAAAACCGATATTGAAAAACCGATATTGAAAAACCAATATTGAAAAACTTACATCGAAAAACTGATATTGAAAAACCGATATTGAAAATCCGATATTGAAAAACCGATATTGAAAAACCGATATTGAAAAACCGATATTGAAAAACCGATATTGAAAAACTGATATTGCAAAACTGATATTGAGAAACCGATATTGAATCCGATATTAGAACCGATATTCAAAAACCGATATTGAATCCGATATTAGAACCGATATTGAAAAACCGATATTGCAAACCAAATACTGAAAAACTGATATTGAAAAACCGACATTGAAAAACCGATATTGAAAAACCTATATCGAAAAACTGATATTGCAAAACCGATATTGAAAAACCAATATTGAAAAACTTACATCGAAAAACTGATATTGAAAAACCGATATTGAAAATCCGATATTGAAAAACCGATATTGAAAAACCGATATTGAAAAACCGATATTGAAAAACCGATATTGAAAAACCGATATTGAAAAACCTATATCGAAAAACTGATATTGCCAAACCGATATTGAGAAACCGATATTGAATCCGATATTAGATCCGATATTCAAAAACCGATATTGAATCCGATATTAGAACCGATATTCAAAAACCGATATTGCAAAAACGATATTGAAAAGCCGATATTGAAAAACCGATATTGAAAAACCGATATTGAAAAACCGATATTGAAAAACCTATATCGAAAAACTGATATTGCAAAACCGATATTGAGAAACCGATATTGAATCCGATATTAGAACCGATATTCAAAAACCGATATTGAATCCGATATTAGAACCGATATTGAAAAACCGATATTGAAAAACCAATATTGAAAAACCTATATCGAAAAACTGATATTGCAAAGCCGATATTGAGAAACCGATATTGAATCCGATATTAGAACCGATATTGAAAAACCGATATTGAAAACCAAATATTGAAAAACTGATATTGCAAAACCGATGTTGAAAAAATGATATTGAAAAACCTATATCGAAAAACTGATATTGCCAAACCGATATTGAGAAACCGATATTGAATCCGATATTAGATCCGATATTCAAAAACCGATATTGAATCCGATATTAGAACCGATATTCAAAAACCGATATTGCAAAAACGATATTGAAAAGCCGATATTGAAAAACCGATATTGAAAAACCGATATTGAAAAACCGATATTGAAAAACCTATATCGAAAAACTGATATTGCAAAACCGATATTGAGAAACCGATATTGAATCCGATATTAGAACCGATATTGAAAAACCGATATTGAATCCGATATTAGAACCGGTATTCAAAAACCGATATTGAATCCGATATTAGAACCGATATTCAAAAACCGATATTGAAAAACAAATATTGAAAAACTGATATCGAAAAACTGATATTGAAAAACCGATATTGAAAAACCGATATTGAAAAACCAATAGTGAAAAACCTATATCGAAAAACTGATATTGCAAAGCCGATATTGAGAAACCGATATTGAATCCGATATTAGAACCGATATTCAATAACCGATATTGAAAACCAAATACTGAAAAACTGATATTGAAAAACCGACATTGAAAAACCGATATTGAAAAACCTATATCGAAAAACTGATATTGCAAAACCGATATTGAAAAACCAATATTGAAAAACTTACATCGAAAAACTGATATTGAAAAATCGATATTGAAAAACCGATATTGAAAAACCGATATTGAAAAACCGATATTGAAAAACCTATATCGAAAAACTGATATTGCAAAACCGATATTGAGAAACCGATATTGAATCCGATATTAGAACCGATATTGAAAAACCGATATTGAAAAACCAATATTGAAAAACTGATATCGAAAAACCGATATTGAAAAACCGATATTGAAAAACCTATATCGAAAAACTGATATTGAAAAACCGATATTGAAAATCCGATATTGAAAAACCGATATTGAAAAACCGATATTGAAAAACCGATATTGAAAAACCGGTATTGAAAAACCGATATTGAAAAACCGATATTGAAAAACTGATATTGCAAAACCGATATTGAGAAACCGATATTGAATCCGATATTAGAACCGATATTCAAAAACCGATATTGAATCCGATATTAGAACCGATATTGAAAAACCGATATTGAAAACCAAATACTGAAAAACTGATATTGAAAAACCGACATTGAAAAACCGATATTGAAAAACCTATATCGAAAAACTGATATTGCAAAACCGATATTGAAAAACCAATATTGAAAAACTTACATCGAAAAACTGATATTGAAAAACCGATATTGAAAATCCGATATTGAAAAACCGATATTGAAAAACCGATATTGAAAAACCGATATTGAAAAACCGATATTGAAAAACCTATATCGAAAAACTGATATTGCCAAACCGATATTGAGAAACCGATATTGAATCCGATATTAGATCCGATATTCAAAAACCGATATTGAATCCGATATTAGAACCGATATTCAAAAACCGATATTGAATCCGATATTAGAACCGATATTGAAAAACCGATATTGAAAAACCAATATTGAAAAACCTATATCGAAAAACTGATATTGCAAAGCCGATATTGAGAAACCGATATTGAATCCGATATTAGAACCGATATTGAAAAACCGATATTGAAAACCAAATATTGAAAAACTGATATTGCAAAACCGATGTTGAAAAAATGATATTTAAAAACCGATATTGAAAAACCGATATTGAAAAACCGATATTGAAAAACCGATATTGAAAAACCGAAATTGAAAAACCTATATCGAAAAACTGATATTGCAAAACCGATATTGAGAAACCGATATTGAATCCGATATTAGAACCGATATTGAAAAACCGATATTGAATCCGATATTAGAACCGGTATTCAAAAACCGATATTGAATCCGATATTAGAACCGATATTCAAAAACCGATATTGAAAAACAAATATTGAAAAACTGATATCGAAAAACTGATATTGAAAAACCGATATTGAAAAACCGATATTGAAAAACCAATAGTGAAAAACCTATATCGAAAAACTGATATTGCAAAGCCGATATTGAGAAACCGATATTGAATCCGATATTAGAACCGATATTCAATAACCGATATTGAAAACCAAATACTGAAAAACTGATATTGAAAAACCGACATTGAAAAACCGATATTGAAAAACCTATATCGAAAAACTGATATTGCAAAACCGATATTGAAAAACCAATATTGAAAAACTTACATCGAAAAACTGATATTGAAAAATCGATATTGAAAAACCGATATTGAAAAACCGATATTGAAAAACCGATATTGAAAAACCGATATTGAAAAACCGATATTGAAAAACCTATATCGAAAAACTGATATTGCAAAACCGATATTGAGAAACCGATATTGAATCCGATATTAGAACCGATATTGAAAAACCGATATTGAAAAACCAATATTGAAAAACTGATATCGAAAAACCGATATTGAAAAACCGATATTGAAAAACCTATATCGAAAAACTGATATTGAAAAACCGATATTGAAAATCCGATATTGAAAAACCGATATTGAAAAACCGATATTGAAAAACCGATATTGAAAAACCGGTATTGAAAAACCGATATTGAAAAACCGATATTGAAAAACTGATATTGCAAAACCGATATTGAGAAACCGATATTGAATCCGATATTAGAACCGATATTCAAAAACCGATATTGAATCCGATATTAGAACCGATATTGAAAAACCGATATTGAAAACCAAATACTGAAAAACTGATATTGAAAAACCGACATTGAAAAACCGATATTGAAAAACCTATATCGAAAAACTGATATTGCAAAACCGATATTGAAAAACCAATATTGAAAAACTTACATCGAAAAACTGATATTGAAAAACCGATATTGAAAATCCGATATTGAAAAACCGATATTGAAAAACCGATATTGAAAAACCGATATTGAAAAACCGATATTGAAAAACCTATATCGAAAAACTGATATTGCCAAACCGATATTGAGAAACCGATATTGAATCCGATATTAGATCCGATATTCAAAAACCGATATTGAATCCGATATTAGAACCGATATTCAAAAACCGATATTGCAAAAACGATATTGAAAAGCCGATATTGAAAAACCGATATTGAAAAACCGATATTGAAAAACCGATATTGAAAAACCTATATCGAAAAACTGATATTGCAAAACCGATATTGAGAAACCGATATTGAATCCGATATTAGAACCGATATTCAAAAACCGATATTGAATCCGATATTAGAACCGATATTGAAAAACCGATATTGAAAAACCAATATTGAAAAACCTATATCGAAAAACTGATATTGCAAAGCCGATATTGAGAAACCGATATTGAATCCGATATTAGAACCGATATTGAATCCGATATTAGAACCGGTATTCAAAAACCGATATTGAATCCGATATTAGAACCGATATTCAAAAACCGATATTGAAAAACAAATATTGAAAAACCGATATTGAAAAACATATATTGAAAAACCGAAATTGAAAAACCGATATTGAAAAACCGATATTGAAAAACCGATATTGAAAAACCGATATTGAAAAACCAATATTGAAAAACTTACATCGAAAAACCGATATTGAAAAACCGATATTGAATCCGATATTAGAACCGATATTGAAAAACCGATATTGAAAAACCGATATTGAAAAACCTATATCGAAAAACTGATATTGCAAAACCGATATTGAGAAACCGATATTGAATCCCATAATAGAACCGATATTCAAAAACCGATATTGAAAACCAAATATTGAAAAACTGATATTGAAAAACCGAAATTGAAAAACCGATATTGAAAAACCTATATCGAAAAACTGATATTGCAAAACCGATATTGAAAAACCGTTATTGAATCCGATATTAGAACCGATATTGAAAAACCAATATTGAAAAACTTACATCGAAAAACCTATATCGAAAAACTGATATTGCAAAACCGATATTGAATCCGATATTAGAACCGATATTGAAAAACCGATATTGAAATACAAATATTGAAAAACTGATATCGAAAAACTGATATTGCAAAACCGATATTGAAAACCAAATACTGAAAAACTGATATTGAAAAACCGACATTGAAAAACCGATATTGAAAAACCTATATCGAAAAACTGATATTGCAAAACCGATATTGAAAAACCAATATTGAAAAACTTACATCGAAAAACTGATATTGAAAAACCGATATTGAAAATCCGATATTGAAAAACCGATATTGAAAAACCGATATTGAAAAACCGATATTGAAAAACCGATATTGAAAAACCGATATTGAAAAACCTATATCGAAAAACTGATATTGCCAAACCGATATTGAGAAACCGATATTGAATCCGATATTAGATCCGATATTCAAAAACCGATATTGAATCCGATATTAGAACCGATATTCAAAAACCGATATTGCAAAAACGATATTGAAAAGCCGATATTGAAAAACCGATATTGAAAAACCGATATTGAAAAACCTATATCGAAAAACTGATATTGCAAAACCGATATTGAGAAACCGATATTGAATCCGATATTAGAACCGATATTCAAAAACCGATATTGAATCCGATATTAGAACCGATATTGAAAAACCGATATTGAAAAACCAATATTGAAAAACCTATATCGAAAAACTGATATTGCAAAGCCGATATTGAGAAACCGATATTGAATCCGATATTAGAACCGATATTGAAAAACCGATATTGAATCCGATATTAGAACCGGTATTCAAAAACCGATATTGAATCCGATATTAGAACCGATATTCAAAAACCGATATTGAAAAACAAATATTGAAAAACCGATATTGAAAAACAAATATTGAAAAACCGAAATTGAAAAACCGATATTGAAAAACCGATATTGAAAAACCGATATTGAAAAACCGATATTGAAAAACCAATATTGAAAAACTTACATCGAAAAACCGATATTGAAAAACCGATATTGAATCCGATATTAGAACCGATATTGAAAAACCGATATTGAAAAACCGATATTGAAAAACCTATATCGAAAAACTGATATTGCAAAACCGATATTGAATCCGATATTAGAACCGATATTGAAAAACCGATATTGAAATACAAATATTGAAAAACTGATATCGAAAAACTGATATTGCAAAACCGATATTGAAAACCAAATACTGAAAAACTGATATTGAAAAACCGACATTGAAAAACCGATATTGAAAAACCTATATCGAAAAACTGATATTGCCAAACCGATATTGAGAAACCGATATTGAATCCGATATTAGAACCGATATTGAAAAACCAATATTGAAAAACTTACATCGAAAAACCTATATCGAAAAACTGATATTGCAAAACCGATATTGAATCCGATATTAGAACCGATATTGAAAAACCGATATTGAAATACAAATATTGAAAAACTGATATCGAAAAACTGATATTGCAAAACCGATATTGAAAACCAAATACTGAAAAACTGATATTGAAAAACCGACATTGAAAAACCGATATTGAAAAACCTATATCGAAAAACTGATATTGCAAAACCGATATTGAAAAACCAATATTGAAAAACTTACATCGAAAAACTGATATTGAAAAACCGATATTGAAAATCCGATATTGAAAAACCGATATTGAAAAACCGATATTGAAAAACCGATATTGAAAAACCGATATTGAAAAACCGATATTGAAAAACCTATATCGAAAAACTGATATTGCCAAACCGATATTGAGAAACCGATATTGAATCCGATATTAGATCCGATATTCAAAAACCGATATTGAATCCGATATTAGAACCGATATTCAAAAACCGATATTGCAAAAACGATATTGAAAAGCCGATATTGAAAAACCGATATTGAAAAACCGATATTGAAAAACCTATATCGAAAAACTGATATTGCAAAACCGATATTGAGAAACCGATATTGAATCCGATATTAGAACCGATATTCAAAAACCGATATTGAATCCGATATTAGAACCGATATTGAAAAACCGATATTGAAAAACCAATATTGAAAAACCTATATCGAAAAACTGATATTGCAAAGCCGATATTGAGAAACCGATATTGAATCCGATATTAGAACCGATATTGAAAAACCGATATTGAATCCGATATTAGAACCGGTATTCAAAAACCGATATTGAATCCGATATTAGAACCGATATTCAAAAACCGATATTGAAAAACAAATATTGAAAAACCGATATTGAAAAACAAATATTGAAAAACCGAAATTGAAAAACCGATATTGAAAAACCGATATTGAAAAACCGATATTGAAAAACCGATATTGAAAAACCAATATTGAAAAACTTACATCGAAAAACCGATATTGAAAAACCGATATTGAATCCGATATTAGAACCGATATTGAAAAACCGATATTGAAAAACCGATATTGAAAAACCTATATCGAAAAACTGATATTGCAAAACCGATATTGAGAAACCGATATTGAATCCCATAATAGAACCGATATTCAAAAACCGATATTGAAAACCAAATATTGAAAAACTGATATTGAAAAACCGAAATTGAAAAACCGATATTGAAAAACCTATATCGAAAAACTGATATTGCAAAACCGATATTGAAAAACCGATATTGAATCCGATATTAGAACCGATATTGAAAAACCAATATTGAAAAACTTACATCGAAAAACTTATATTGCAAAACCGATATTGAAAAACCGTTATTGAATCCGATATTAGAACCGATATTGAAAAACCAATATTGAAAAACTTACATCGAAAAACCTATATCGAAAAACTGATATTGCAAAACCGATATTGAATCCGATATTAGAACCGATATTGAAAAACCGATATTGAAATACAAATATTGAAAAACTGATATCGAAAAACTGATATTGCAAAACCGATATTGAAAACCAAATACTGAAAAACTGATATTGAAAAACCGACATTGAAAAACCGATATTGAAAAACCTATATCGAAAAACTGATATTGCAAAACCGATATTGAAAAACCAATATTGAAAAACTTACATCGAAAAACTGATATTGAAAAACCGATATTGAAAATCCGATATTGAAAAACCGATATTGAAAAACCGATATTGAAAAACCGATATTGAAAAACCGATATTGAAAAACCGATATTGAAAAACCTATATCGAAAAACTGATATTGCCAAACCGATATTGAGAAACCGATATTGAATCCGATATTAGATCCGATATTCAAAAACCGATATTGAATCCGATATTAGAACCGATATTCAAAAACCGATATTGCAAAAACGATATTGAAAAGCCGATATTGAAAAACCGATATTGAAAAACCGATATTGAAAAACCGATATTGAAAAACCTATATCGAAAAACTGATATTGCAAAACCGATATTGAGAAACCGATATTGAATCCGATATTAGAACCGATATTCAAAAACCGATATTGAATCCGATATTAGAACCGATATTGAAAAACCGATATTGAAAAACCAATATTGAAAAACCTATATCGAAAAACTGATATTGCAAAGCCGATATTGAGAAACCGATATTGAATCCAATATTAGAACCGATATTGAAAAACCGATATTGAATCCGATATTAGAACCGGTATTCAAAAACCGATATTGAATCCGATATTAGAACCGATATTCAAAAACCGATATTGAAAAACAAATATTGAAAAACCGATATTGAAAAACAAATATTGAAAAACCGAAATTGAAAAACCGATATTGAAAAACCGATATTGAAAAACCGATATTGAAAAACCGATATTGAAAAACCAATATTGAAAAACTTACATCGAAAAACCGATATTGAAAAACCGATATTGAATCCGATATTAGAACCGATATTGAAAAACCGATATTGAAATACAAATATTGAAAAACTGATATCGAAAAACTGATATTGCAAAACCGATATTGAGAAACCGATATTGAATCCCATAATAGAACCGATATTCAAAAACCGATATTGAAAACCAAATATTGAAAAACTGATATTGAAAAACCGAAATTGAAAAACCGATATTGAAAAACCTATATCGAAAAACTGATATTGCAAAACCGATATTGAAAAACCGATATTGAATCCGATATTAGAACCGATATTGAAAAACCAATATTGAAAAACTTACATCGAAAAACTTATATTGCAAAACCGATATTGAAAAACCGTTATTGAATCCGATATTAGAACCGATATTGAAAAACCAATATTGAAAAACTTACATCGAAAAACCTATATCGAAAAACTGATATTGCAAAACCGATATTGAATCCGATATTAGAACCGATATTGAAAAACCGATATTGAAATACAAATATTGAAAAACTGATATCGAAAAACTGATATTGCAAAACCGATATTGAAAACCAAATACTGAAAAACTGATATTGAAAAACCGACATTGAAAAACCGATATTGAAAAACCTATATCGAAAAACTGATATTGCAAAACCGATATTGAAAAACCAATATTGAAAAACTTACATCGAAAAACTGATATTGAAAAACCGATATTGAAAATCCGATATTGAAAAACCGATATTGAAAAACCGATATTGAAAAACCGATATTGAAAAACCGATATTGAAAAACCGATATTGAAAAACCTATATCGAAAAACTGATATTGCCAAACCGATATTGAGAAACCGATATTGAATCCGATATTAGATCCGATATTCAAAAACCGATATTGAATCCGATATTAGAACCGATATTCAAAAACCGATATTGCAAAAACGATATTGAAAAGCCGATATTGAAAAACCGATATTGAAAAACCGATATTGAAAAACCGATATTGAAAAACCTATATCGAAAAACTGATATTGCAAAACCGATATTGAGAAACCGATATTGAATCCGATATTAGAACCGATATTCAAAAACCGATATTGAATCCGATATTAGAACCGATATTGAAAAACCGATATTGAAAAACCAATATTGAAAAACCTATATCGAAAAACTGATATTGCAAAGCCGATATTGAGAAACCGATATTGAATCCAATATTAGAACCGATATTGAAAAACCGATATTGAATCCGATATTAGAACCGGTATTCAAAAACCGATATTGAATCCGATATTAGAACCGATATTCAAAAACCGATATTGAAAAACAAATATTGAAAAACCGATATTGAAAAACAAATATTGAAAAACCGAAATTGAAAAACCGATATTGAAAAACCGATATTGAAAAACCGATATTGAAAAACCGATAATGAAAAACCAATATTGAAAAACTTACATCGAAAAACCGATATTGAAAAACCGATATTGAATCCGATATTAGAACCGATATTGAAAAACCGATATTGAAATACAAATATTGAAAAACTGATATCGAAAAACTGATATTGCAAAACCGATATTGAAAACCAAATACTGAAAAACTGATATTGAAAAACCGACATTGAAAAACCGATATTGAAAAACCTATATCGAAAAACTGATATTGCAAAACCGATATTGAAAAACCAATATTGAAAAACTTACATCGAAAAACTGATATTGAAAAACCGATATTGAAAATCCGATATTGAAAAACCGATATTGAAAAACCGATATTGAAAAACCGATATTGAAAAACCGATATTGAAAAACCGATATTGAAAAACCGATATTGAAAAACCTATATCGAAAAACTGATATTGCCAAACCGATATTGAGAAACCGATATTGAATCCGATATTAGAACCGATATTGAAAAACCAATATTGAAAAACTTACATCGAAAAACCTATATCGAAAAACTGATATTGCAAAACCGATATTGAATCCGATATTAGAACCGATATTGAAAAACCGATATTGAAATACAAATATTGAAAAACTGATATCGAAAAACTGATATTGCAAAACCGATATTGAAAACCAAATACTGAAAAACTGATATTGAAAAACCGACATTGAAAAACCGATATTGAAAAACCTATATCGAAAAACTGATATTGCAAAACCGATATTGAAAAACCAATATTGAAAAACTTACATCGAAAAACTGATATTGAAAAACCGATATTGAAAATCCGATATTGAAAAACCGATATTGAAAAACCGATATTGAAAAACCGATATTGAAAAACCGATATTGAAAAACCGATATTGAAAAACCTATATCGAAAAACTGATATTGCCAAACCGATATTGAGAAACCGATATTGAATCCGATATTAGATCCGATATTCAAAAACCGATATTGAATCCGATATTAGAACCGATATTCAAAAACCGATATTGCAAAAACGATATTGAAAAGCCGATATTGAAAAACCGATATTGAAAAACCGATATTGAAAAACCTATATCGAAAAACTGATATTGCAAAACCGATATTGAGAAACCGATATTGAATCCGATATTAGAACCGATATTCAAAAACCGATATTGAATCCGATATTAGAACCGATATTGAAAAACCGATATTGAAAAACCAATATTGAAAAACCTATATCGAAAAACTGATATTGCAAAGCCGATATTGAGAAACCGATATTGAATCCGATATTAGAACCGATATTGAAAAACCGATATTGAATCCGATATTAGAACCGGTATTCAAAAACCGATATTGAATCCGATATTAGAACCGATATTCAAAAACCGATATTGAAAAACAAATATTGAAAAACCGATATTGAAAAACAAATATTGAAAAACCGAAATTGAAAAACCGATATTGAAAAACCGATATTGAAAAACCGATATTGAAAAACCGATATTGAAAAACCAATATTGAAAAACTTACATCGAAAAACCGATATTGAAAAACCGATATTGAATCCGATATTAGAACCGATATTGAAAAACCGATATTGAAAAACCGATATTGAAAAACCTATATCGAAAAACTGATATTGCAAAACCGATATTGAGAAACCGATATTGAATCCCATAATAGAACCGATATTCAAAAACCGATATTGAAAACCAAATATTGAAAAACTGATATTGAAAAACCGAAATTGAAAAACCGATATTGAAAAACCTATATCGAAAAACTGATATTGCAAAACCGATATTGAAAAACCGATATTGAATCCGATATTAGAACCGATATTGAAAAACCAATATTGAAAAACTTACATCGAAAAACTTATATTGCAAAACCGATATTGAAAAACCGTTATTGAATCCGATATTAGAACCGATATTGAAAAACCAATATTGAAAAACTTACATCGAAAAACCTATATCGAAAAACTGATATTGCAAAACCGATATTGAAAACCAAATACTGAAAAACTGATATTGAAAAACCGACATTGAAAAACCGATATTGAAAAACCTATATCGAAAAACTGATATTGCAAAACCGATATTGAGAAACCGATATTGAATCCGATATTAGAACCGATATTCAAAAACCGATATTGAATCCGATATTAGAACCGATATTGAAAAACCGATATTGAAAAACCAATATTGAAAAACCTATATCGAAAAACTGATATTGCAAAGCCGATATTGAGAAACCGATATTGAATCCAATATTAGAACCGATATTGAAAAACCGATATTGAATCCGATATTAGAACCGGTATTCAAAAACCGATATTGAATCCGATATTAGAACCGATATTCAAAAACCGATATTGAAAAACAAATATTGAAAAACCGATATTGAAAAACAAATATTGAAAAACCGAAATTGAAAAACCGATATTGAAAAACCGATATTGAAAAACCGATATTGAAAAACCGATATTGAAAAACCAATATTGAAAAACTTACATCGAAAAACCGATATTGAAAAACCGATATTGAATCCGATATTAGAACCGATATTGAAAAACCGATATTGAAAAACCTATATCGAAAAACTGATATTGCAAAACCGATATTGAAAAACCAATATTGAAAAACTTACATCGAAAAACTGATATTGAAAAACCGATATTGAGAAACCGATATTGAATCCGATATTAGAACCGATATTCAAAAACCGATATTGAATCCGATATTAGAACCGATATTGAGAAACCGATATTGAATCCGATATTAGAACCGATATTGAAAAACCGATATTGAAAAACCAATATTGAAAAACTGATATCGAAAAACCGATATTGAAAAACCGATATTGAAAAACCTATATCGAAAAACTGATATTGCAAAACCGATATTGAAAAACCAATATTGAAAAACTTACATCGAAAAGCTGATATTGCAAAACCGATATTGAAAAACCGATATTGAATCCGATATTAGAACCGATATTGAAAAACCGATATTGAATCCGATATTAGAACCGATATTCAAAAACCGATATTGAAAAACCGATATTGAAAAACCAATATTGAAAAACTGATATCGAAAAACTGATATTGAAAAACCGATATTGAAAAACCGATATTGAAAAACCGATATTGAAAAACCGATATTGAAAAACCGATATTGAAAAACCGATATTGAAAAACTGATATTGCAAAAGCGATATTGAGAAACCGATATTGAATCCGATATTAGAACCGATATTCAAAAACCGATATTGAATCCGATATTAGAACCGATATTGAAAAACCGATATTGAAAACCAAATACTGAAAAACTGATATTGAAAAACCGACATTGAAAAACCGATATTGAAAAACCTATATCGAAAAACTGATATTGCAAAACCGATATTGAAAAACCAATATTGAAAAACTTACATCGAAAAACTGATATTGAAAAACCGATATTGAAAATCCGATATTGAAAAACCGATATTGAAAAACCGATATTGAAAAACCGATATTGAAAAACCGATATTGAAAAACCGATATTGAAAAACCTATATCGAAAAACTGATATTGCCAAACCGATATTGAGAAACCGATATTGAATCCGATATTAGATCCGATATTCAAAAACCGATATTGAATCCGATATTAGAACCGATATTCAAAAACCGATATTGCAAAAACGATATTGAAAAGCCGATATTGAAAAACCGATATTGAAAAACCGATATTGAAAAACCTATATCGAAAAACTGATATTGCAAAACCGATATTGAGAAACCGATATTGAATCCGATATTAGAACCGATATTCAAAAACCGATATTGAATCCGATATTAGAACCGATATTGAAAAACCGATATTGAAAAACCAATATTGAAAAACCTATATCGAAAAACTGATATTGCAAAGCCGATATTGAGAAACCGATATTGAATCCGATATTAGAACCGATATTGAAAAACCGATATTGAATCCGATATTAGAACCGGTATTCAAAAACCGATATTGAATCCGATATTAGAACCGATATTCAAAAACCGATATTGAAAAACAAATATTGAAAAACTGATATCGAAAAACTGATATTGAAAAACCGATATTGAAAAACCGATATTGAAAAACCAATAGTGAAAAACCTATATCGAAAAACTGATATTGCAAAGCCGATATTGAGAAACCAATATTGAATCCGATATTAGAACCGATATTCAATAACCGATATTGAAAACCAAATACTGAAAAACTGATATTGAAAAACCGACATTGAAAAACCGATATTGAAAAACCTATATCGAAAAACTGATATTGCAAAACCGATATTGAAAAACCAATATTGAAAAACTTACATCGAAAAACTGATATTGAAAAATCGATATTGAAAAACCGATATTGAAAAACCGATATTGAAAAACCGATATTGAAAAACCGATATTGAAAAACCGATATTGAAAAACCTATATCGAAAAACTGATATTGCAAAACCGATATTGAGAAACCGATATTGAATCCGATATTAGAACCGATATTGAAAAACCGATATTGAAAAACCAATATTGAAAAACTGATATCGAAAAACCGATATTGAAAAACCGATATTGAAAAACCTATATCGAAAAACTGATATTGCAAAACCGATATTGAAAAACCAATATTGAAAAACTTACATCGAAAAACTGATATTGCAAAACCGATATTGAAAAACCAATATTGAAAAACTTACATCGAAAAACTGATATTGAAAAACCGATATTGAAAATCCGATATTGAAAAACCGATATTGAAAAACCGATATTGAAAAACCGATATTGAAAAACCGATATTGAAAAACCGATATTGAAAAACTGATATTGCAAAACCGATATTGAGAAACCGATATTGAATCCGATATTAGAACCGATATTCAAAAACCGATATTGAATCCGATATTAGAACCGATATTGAAAAACCGATATTGAAAACCAAATACTGAAAAACTGATATTGAAAAACCGACATTGAAAAACCGATATTGAAAAACCTATATCGAAAAACTGATATTGCAAAACCGATATTGAAAAACCAATATTGAAAAACTTACATCGAAAAACTGATATTGAAAAACCGATATTGAAAATCCGATATTGAAATACCGATATTGAAAAACCGATATTGAAAAACCGATATTGAAAAACCGATATTGAAAAACCGATATTGAAAAACCTATATCGAAAAACTGATATTGCCAAACCGATATTGAGAAACCGATATTGAGAAACCGATATTGAATCCGATATTAGATCCGATATTCAAAAACCGATATTGAATCCGATATTAGAACCGATATTCAAAAACCGATATTGCAAAAACGATATTGAAAAGCCGATATTGAAAAACCGATATTGAAAAACCGATATTGAAAAACCGATATTGAAAAACCTATATCGAAAAACTGATATTGCAAAACCGATATTGAGAAACCGATATTGAATCCGATATTAGAACCGATATTCAAAAACCGATATTGAATCCGATATTAGAACCGATATTGAAAAACCGATATTGAAAAACCAATATTGAAAAACCTATATCGAAAAACTGATATTGCAAAGCCGATATTGAGAAACCGATATTGAATCCGATATTAGAACCGATATTGAAAAACCGATATTGAATCCGATATTAGAACCGGTATTCAAAAACCGATATTGAATCCGATATTAGAACCGATATTCAAAAACCGATATTGAAAAACAAATATTGAAAAACCGATATTGAAAAACAAATATTGAAAAACCGAAATTGAAAAACCGATATTGAAAAACCGATATTGAAAAACCGATATTGAAAAACCGATATTGAAAAACCAATATTGAAAAACTTACATCGAAAAACCGATATTGAAAAACCGATATTGAATCCGATATTAGAACCGATATTGAAAAACCGATATTGAAAAACCAATATTGAAAAACTTACATCGAAAAACTGATATTGCAAAACCGATATTGAAAAACCAATATTGAAAAACTTACATCGAAAAACTGATATTGAAAAACCGATATTGAAAATCCGATATTGAAAAACCGATATTGAAAAACCGATATTGAAAAACCGATATTGAAAAACCGATATTGAAAAACCGATATTGAAAAACTGATATTGCAAAACCGATATTGAGAAACCGATATTGAATCCGATATTAGAACCGATATTCAAAAACCGATATTGAATCCGATATTAGAACCGATATTGAAAAACCGATATTGAAAACCAAATACTGAAAAACTGATATTGAAAAACCGACATTGAAAAACCGATATTGAAAAACCTATATCGAAAAACTGATATTGCAAAACCGATATTGAAAAACCAATATTGAAAAACTTACATCGAAAAACTGATATTGAAAAACCGATATTGAAAATCCGATATTGAAAAACCGATATTGAAAAACCGATATTGAAAAACCGATATTGAAAAACCGATATTGAAAAACCGATATTGAAAAACCTATATCGAAAAACTGATATTGCCAAACCGATATTGAGAAACCGATATTGAATCCGATATTAGATCCGATATTCAAAAACCGATATTGAATCCGATATTAGAACCGATATTCAAAAACCGATATTGCAAAAACGATATTGAAAAGCCGATATTGAAAAACCGATATTGAAAAACCGATATGAAAAACCGATATTGAAAAACCGATATTGAAAAACCTATATCGAAAAACTGATATTGCAAAACCGATATTGAGAAACCGATATTGAATCCGATATTAGAACCGATATTCAAAAACCGATATTGAATCCGATATTAGAACCGATATTCAAAAACCGATATTGAATCCGATATTAGAACCGATATTGAAAAACCGATATTGAAAAACCAATATTGAAAAACCTATATCGAAAAACTGATATTGCAAAGCCGATATTGAGAAACCGATATTGAATCCGATATTAGAACCGATATTGAAAAACCGATATTGAATCCGATATTAGAACCGGTATTCAAAAACCGATATTGAATCCGATATTAGAACCGATATTGAAAAACCAATATTGAAAAACTTACATCGAAAAACCTATATCGAAAAACTGATATTGCAAAACCGATATTGAATCCGATATTAGAACCGATATTGAAAAACCGATATTGAAATACAAATATTGAAAAACTGATATCGAAAAACTGATATTGCAAAACCGATATTGAAAACCAAATACTGAAAAACTGATATTGAAAAACCGACATTGAAAAACCGATATTGAAAAACCTATATCGAAAAACTGATATTGCAAAACCGATATTGAAAAACCAATATTGAAAAACTTACATCGAAAAACTGATATTGAAAAACCGATATTGAAAATCCGATATTGAAAAACCGATATTGAAAAACCGATATTGAAAAACCGATATTGAAAAACCGATATTGAAAAACCGATATTGAAAAACCTATATCGAAAAACTGATATTGCCAAACCGATATTGAGAAACCGATATTGAATCCGATATTAGATCCGATATTCAAAAACCGATATTGAATCCGATATTAGAACCGATATTCAAAAACCGATATTGCAAAAACGATATTGAAAAGCCGATATTGAAAAACCGATATTGAAAAACCGATATTGAAAAACCGATATTGAAAAACCTATATCGAAAAACTGATATTGCAAAACCGATATTGAGAAACCGATATTGAATCCGATATTAGAACCGATATTCAAAAACCGATATTGAATCCGATATTAGAACCGATATTGAAAAACCGATATTGAAAAACCAATATTGAAAAACCTATATCGAAA
>NW_027485033.1:0-67209 GCF_050908995.1 Andrena cerasifolii
ACGAGTAAAACGAGTAAAACGAGTAAAACGAGTAAAACGAGTAAAACGAGTAAAACGAGTAAAACTAGTAAAACGAGTAAAACTAGTAAAACGAGTTAAACGAGTAAAACGAGTAAAACGAGTAAAACGAGAAAAAGGAGTAAAAGGAGTAAAACGAGTAAAACTAGTGAAAAGAGTAAAACGAGTGAAACGAGTAAAACGAGTAAAACGAGTAAACTAGTAAAACGAGTAAAACTAGTAAAACGAGTTAAACGAGTAAAACGAGTAAAACGAGTAAAACGAGTAAAACGAGAAAAAGGAGTAAAACGAGTAAAACTAGTGAAAAGAGTAAAACGAGTGAGACGAGCAAAACGAGTAAAACGAGTAAAACGAGTAAAACGAGTAAAACGAGTAAAACGAGTTAAACGAGTAAAACTAGTAAAACGAGTAAAACGAGTTGAACGAGTAAAACGAGTACAACGAGTGAAACGAGTAAAACGAGTAAAACCAGTAAAACGAGTAAAACGAGTAAAACGAGTAAAACGAGTAAAACTAGTAAAACGAGTGAAACGAGTAAAACTAGTAAAACGAGTTAAACGAGTTAAACGAGTAAAACGAGCGAAACGAGTAAAACGAGCGAAACGAGTAAAACGAGCGAAACGAGTAAAACGAGCGAAACGAGTAAAACGATCGAAACGAGTAAAACGAGCGAAACGAGTAAAACGAGCGAAACGAGTAAATCGAGCGAAACGAGTAAAACGAGGAAAGCGAGTAAAACGAGTAGAACGAGTAAAACGAGCAAAACGAGTTAAACGAGTAAAACGAGTAAAACGAGTAAAACGAGAAAAACGAGTAAAACGAGTAAAACGAGTAAAACTAGTAAAACGAGTTAAACGAGTAAAACGAGTAAAACGAGTAAAACGAGTAAAAGGTGTATAACGAGTAAAACTAGTGAAAATAGTAAAACGAGTGAAACGAGTAAGACGAGGTAAAACGAGTAAAACTAGTAAAACGAGTAAAACGAGTAAAACGAGTAAAACGAGTAAAACGAGTAAAACGAGTAAAACTAGTAAAACGAGTAAAACTAGTAAAACGAGTTAAACGAGTAAAACGAGTAAAACGAGTAAAACGAGAAAAAGGAGTAAAAGGAGTAAAACGAGTAAAACTAGTGAAAAGAGTAAAACGAGTGAAACGAGTAAAACGAGTAAAACGAGTAAAACTAGTAAAACGAGTAAAACTAGTAAAACGAGTTAAACGAGTAAAACGAGGTAAAACGAGTAAAACGAGTAAAACGAGAAAAACGAGTAAAACTAGTAAAACGAGTAAAATGAGTAAAACAAGTAAAACGAGTAAAAGGAGAAAAACGAGTAAAACGAGTAAAACGAGTAAAACGAGTAAAACGAGTAAAACGAGTAAAACGAGTAAAACGAGTAAAACGAGTAAAACGAGTAAAACTAGTAAAACGAGTAAAACTAGTAAAACGAGTTAAACGAGTAAAACGAGTAAAACGAGAAAAAGGAGTAAAAGGAGTAAAACGAGTAAAACTAGTGAAAAGAGTAAAACGAGCAAAACGAGTAATACGAGTAAAACGAGTAATACGAGTAATACGAGTAAAACGAGTAAAACGAGTAAAACGAGTAAAACGAGTAAAACGAGTAAAACTAGTAAAACGAGTTAAACGAGTAAAACGAGTAAAACGAGTAAAACGAGTAAAAGGTGTATAACGAGTAAAACTAGTGAAAATAGTAAAACGAGTGAAACGAGTAAGACGAGTAAAACGAGTAAAACTAGTAAAACGAGTAAAACGAGTAAAACGAGTAAAATGAGTAAAACAAGTAAAACGAGTAAAAGGAGAAAAACGAGTAAAACGAGTAAAACGAGTAAAACGAGTAAAACGAGTAAAACGAGTAAAACGAGTAAAACGAGTAAAACTAGTAAAACGAGTAAAACTAGTAAAACGAGTTAAACGAGTAAAACGAGTAAAACGAGTAAAACGAGAAAAAGGAGTAAAAGGAGTAAAACGAGTAAAACTAGTGAAAAGAGTAAAACGAGTGAAACGAGTAAAACGAGTAAAACGAGTAAAACTAGTAAAACGAGTAAAACTAGTAAAACGAGTTAAACGAGTAAAACGAGTAAAACGAGTAAAACGAGTAAAACGAGAAAAACGAGTAAAACTAGTAAAACGAGTAAAATGAGTAAAACAAGTAAAACGAGTAAAAGGAGAAAAACGAGTAAAACGAGTAAAACGAGTAAAACGAGTAAAACGAGTAAAACGAGTAAAACGAGTAAAACGAGTAAAACGAGTAAAACGAGTAAAACTAGTAAAACGAGTAAAACTAGTAAAACGAGTTAAACGAGTAAAACGAGTAAAACGAGAAAAAGGAGTAAAAGGAGTAAAACGAGTAAAACTAGTGAAAAGAGTAAAACGAGCAAAACGAGTAATACGAGTAAAACGAGTAATACGAGTAATACGAGTAAAACGAGTAAAACGAGTAAAACGAGTAAAACGAGTAAAACGAGTAAAACGAGTAATACGAGTAAAACGAGTAAAACTAGTAAAACGAGTAAAACGAGTAAAACGAGAAAAAGGAGTAAAACGAGTAAAACTAGTGAAAAGAGTAAAACTAGTGAAAAGAGTAAAACGAGTGAGACGAGTAAAACGAGCGAAACGAGTAAAACGAGCAAAACGAGTAATACGAGTAAAACGAGTAATACGAGTAATACGAGTAAAACGAGTAAAACGAGTAAAACGAGTAAAACGAGTAAAACGAGTAAAACGAGTAATACGAGTAAAACGAGTAAAAGGTGTATAACGAGTAAAACTAGTGAAAATAGTAAAACGAGTGAAACGAGTAAAACGAGTAAAACGAGTAAAACTAGTAAAACGAGTAAAATGAGTAAAACAAGTAAAACGAGTAAAAGGAGAAAAACGAGTAAAACGAGTAAAACGAGTAAAACGAGTAAAACGAGTAAAACGAGTAAAACGAGTAAAACGAGTAAAACGAGTAAAACGAGTAAAACTAGTAAAACGAGTAAAACTAGTAAAACGAGTTAAACGAGTAAAACGAGTAAAACGAGAAAAAGGAGTAAAAGGAGTAAAACGAGTAAAACTAGTGAAAAGAGTAAAACGAGCAAAACGAGTAATACGAGTAAAACGAGTAATACGAGTAATACGAGTAAAACGAGTAAAACGAGTAAAACGAGTAAAACGAGTAAAACGAGTAAAACGAGTAATACGAGTAAAACGAGTAAAACTAGTAAAACGAGTAAAACGAGTAAAACGAGTAAAACGAGTAAAACGAGAAAAAGGAGTAAAACGAGTAAAACTAGTGAAAAGAGTAAAACTAGTGAAAAGAGTAAAACGAGTGAGACGAGTAAAACGAGCGAAACGAGTAAAACGAGCAAAACGAGTAATACGAGTAAAACGAGTAATACGAGTAATACGAGTAAAACGAGTAAAACGAGTAAAACGAGTAAAACGAGTAAAACGAGTAAAACGAGTAATACGAGTAAAACGAGTAAAACTAGTAAAACGAGTAAAACGAGTAAAACGAGTAAAACGAGTAAAACTAGTAAAACGAGTTAAACGAGTAAAACGAGTAAAACGAGTAAAACGAGTAAAAGGTGTATAACGAGTAAAACTAGTGAAAATAGTAAAACGAGTGAAACGAGTAAGACGAGTAAAACGAGTAAAACTAGTAAAACGAGGTAAAACGAGTAAAACGAGTAAAATGAGTAAAACAAGTAAAACGAGTAAAAGGAGAAAAACGAGTAAAACGAGTAAAACGAGTAAAACGAGTAAAACGAGTAAAACGAGTAAAACGAGTAAAACGAGTAAAACTAGTAAAACGAGTAAAACTAGTAAAACGAGTTAAACGAGTAAAACGAGTAAAACGAGTAAAACGAGAAAAAGGAGTAAAAGGAGTAAAACGAGTAAAACTAGTGAAAAGAGTAAAACGAGTGAAACGAGTAAAACGAGTAAAACGAGTAAAACGAGAAAAAGGAGTAAAACGAGTAAAACTAGTGAAAAGAGTAAAACGAGTGAGACGAGCAAAACGAGTAAAACGAGTAAAACGAGTAAAACGAGTAAAACGAGTAAAACGAGTTAAACGAGTAAAACTAGTAAAACGAGTAAAACGAGTTGAACGAGTAAAACGAGTACAACGAGTGAAACGAGTAAAACGAGTAAAACGAGTAAAACGAGTAAGACGAGTAAAACGAGTAAAACGAGTAAAACGAGTAAAACGAGTGAAACGAGTAAAACGAGTAAAACGAGTAAAACGAGTAAAACGAGTAAAACGAGTAAAACTAGTAAAACGAGTAAAACGAGTAAAACGAGTAAAACGAGTTAAACGAGTAAAACTAGTAAAACGAGTAAAACGAGTAAAACGAGTTGAACGAGTAAAACGAGTACAACGAGTGAAACGAGTAAAACGAGTAAAACGAGTAAAACCAGTAAAACGAGTAAAACGAGTAAAACGAGTAAAACGAGTAAAACGAGTAAAACTAGTAAAACGTGTAAAACTAGTAAAACGAGTTAAACGAGTAAACGAGTAAAACGAGTAAAACGAGAAAAAGGAGTAAAACGAGTAAAACTAGTAAAACTAGTAAAACGAGTAAAACGAGTAAAACGAGTTGAACGAGTAAAACGAGTACAACGAGTGAAACGAGTAAAACGAGTAAAACGAGTAATACGAGTAAAACGAGTAAAACGAGTAAAACGAGTAAAACGAGTAAAACGAGTAAAACTAGTAAAACGAGTTAAACGAGTAAAACGAGTAAAACGAGTAAAACGAGAAAAAGGAGTAAAAGGAGTAAAACGAGTAAAACTAGTGAAAAGAGTAAAACGAGTGAAACGAGTAAAACGAGTAAAACGAGTAAAACTAGTAAAACGAGTAAAACGAGTAAAACGAGTAAAATGAGTAAAACGAGTAAAACGAGTAAAAGGAGAAAAACGAGTAAAACGAGTAAAACGAGTAAAACGAGTAAAACGAGTAAAACGAGTAAAACGATTTAAACGAGTAAAACTAGTAAAACGAGTAAAACGAGTTGAACGAGTAAAACGAGTACAACGAGTGAAACGAGTAAAACGAGTAAAACGAGTAAAACGAGTAAAACGAGTAAAACCAGTAAAACGAGTAAAACGAGTAAAACGAGCAAAACGAGTAAAACGAGCAAAACGAGTAAAACGAGCAAAACGAGTAAAACGAGCAAAACGAGTAAAACGAGCAAAACGAGTAAAACGAGCAAAACGAGTAAAACGAGCAAAACGAGTAAAACGAGCAAAACGAGTAAAACGAGCAAAACGAGTAAAACGAGTAAAACGAGTAAAACGAGTAAAACGAGTAAAACGAGTAAAACGAGTAAAACGAGTAAAACTAGTAAATCGAGTAAAACTAGTAAAACGAGTTAAACGAGTAAAACGAGTAAAACGAGTAAAACGAGAAAAAGGAGTAAAACGAGTAAAACTAGTGAAAAGATTAAAACGAGTGAGACGAGTAAAACGAGTGAAACGAGTGAAACGAGTAAAACGAGCGAAACGAGTAAAACGAGCGAAACGAGTAAAACGAGCGAAACGAGTAAAACGAGCGAAACGAGTAAAACGAGCGAAACGAGTAAAACGAGCGAAACGAGTAAAACGAGCGAAACGAGTAAAACTAGTAAAACGAGTAAAACTAGTAAAACGAGTTAAACGAGTAAAACGAGTAAAACGAGTAAAACGAGTAAAACGAGAAAAACGAGTAAAACTAGTAAAACGAGTAAAATGAGTAAAACAAGTAAAACGAGTAAAAGGAGAAAAACGAGTAAAACGAGTAAAACGAGTAAAACGAGTAAAACGAGTAAAACGAGTAAAACGAGTAAAACGAGTAAAACGAGTAAAACGAGTAAAACTAGTAAAACGAGTAAAACTAGTAAAACGAGTTAAACGAGTAAAACGAGTAAAACGAGAAAAAGGAGTAAAAGGAGTAAAACGAGTAAAACTAGTGAAAAGAGTAAAACGAGCAAAACGAGTAATACGAGTAAAACGAGTAATACGAGTAATACGAGTAAAACGAGTAAAACGAGTAAAACGAGTAAAACGAGTAAAACGAGTAAAACGAGTAATACGAGTAAAACGAGTAAAACTAGTAAAACGAGTAAAACGAGTAAAACGAGAAAAAGGAGTAAAACGAGTAAAACTAGTGAAAAGAGTAAAACTAGTGAAAAGAGTAAAACGAGTGAGACGAGTAAAACGAGCGAAACGAGTAAAACGAGCAAAACGAGTAATACGAGTAAAACGAGTAATACGAGTAATACGAGTAAAACGAGTAAAACGAGTAAAACGAGTAAAACGAGTAAAACGAGTAAAACGAGTAATACGAGTAAAACGAGTAAAAGGTGTATAACGAGTAAAACTAGTGAAAATAGTAAAACGAGTGAAACGAGTAAAACGAGTAAAACGAGTAAAACTAGTAAAACGAGTAAAATGAGTAAAACAAGTAAAACGAGTAAAAGGAGAAAAACGAGTAAAACGAGTAAAACGAGTAAAACGAGTAAAACGAGTAAAACGAGTAAAACGAGTAAAACGAGTAAAACGAGTAAAACGAGTAAAACTAGTAAAACGAGTAAAACTAGTAAAACGAGTTAAACGAGTAAAACGAGTAAAACGAGAAAAAGGAGTAAAAGGAGTAAAACGAGTAAAACTAGTGAAAAGAGTAAAACGAGCAAAACGAGTAATACGAGTAAAACGAGTAATACGAGTAATACGAGTAAAACGAGTAAAACGAGTAAAACGAGTAAAACGAGTAAAACGAGTAAAACGAGTAATACGAGTAAAACGAGTAAAACTAGTAAAACGAGTAAAACGAGTAAAACGAGTAAAACGAGTAAAACGAGAAAAAGGAGTAAAACGAGTAAAACTAGTGAAAAGAGTAAAACTAGTGAAAAGAGTAAAACGAGTGAGACGAGTAAAACGAGCGAAACGAGTAAAACGAGCAAAACGAGTAATACGAGTAAAACGAGTAATACGAGTAATACGAGTAAAACGAGTAAAACGAGTAAAACGAGTAAAACGAGTAAAACGAGTAAAACGAGTAATACGAGTAAAACGAGTAAAACTAGTAAAACGAGTAAAACGAGTAAAACGAGTAAAACGAGTAAAACTAGTAAAACGAGTTAAACGAGTAAAACGAGTAAAACGAGTAAAACGAGTAAAAGGTGTATAACGAGTAAAACTAGTGAAAATAGTAAAACGAGTGAAACGAGTAAGACGAGTAAAACGAGTAAAACTAGTAAAACGAGTAAAACGAGTAAAACGAGTAAAATGAGTAAAACAAGTAAAACGAGTAAAAGGAGAAAAACGAGTAAAACGAGTAAAACGAGTAAAACGAGTAAAACGAGTAAAACGAGTAAAACGAGTAAAACGAGTAAAACTAGTAAAACGAGTAAAACTAGTAAAACGAGTTAAACGAGTAAAACGAGTAAAACGAGTAAAACGAGAAAAAGGAGTAAAAGGAGTAAAACGAGTAAAACTAGTGAAAAGAGTAAAACGAGTGAAACGAGTAAAACGAGTAAAACGAGTAAAACGAGAAAAAGGAGTAAAACGAGTAAAACTAGTGAAAAGAGTAAAACGAGTGAGACGAGCAAAACGAGTAAAACGAGTAAAACGAGTAAAACGAGTAAAACGAGTAAAACGAGTTAAACGAGTAAAACTAGTAAAACGAGTAAAACGAGTTGAACGAGTAAAACGAGTACAACGAGTGAAACGAGTAAAACGAGTAAAACGAGTAAAACGAGTAAGACGAGTAAAACGAGTAAAACGAGTAAAACGAGTAAAACGAGTGAAACGAGTAAAACGAGTAAAACGAGTAAAACGAGTAAAACGAGTAAAACGAGTAAAACTAGTAAAACGAGTAAAACGAGTAAAACGAGTAAAACGAGTTAAACGAGTAAAACTAGTAAAACGAGTAAAACGAGTAAAACGAGTTGAACGAGTAAAACGAGTACAACGAGTGAAACGAGTAAAACGAGTAAAACGAGTAAAACCAGTAAAACGAGTAAAACGAGTAAAACGAGTAAAACGAGTAAAACGAGTAAAACTAGTAAAACGTGTAAAACTAGTAAAACGAGTTAAACGAGTAAAACGAGTAAAACGAGTAAAACGAGAAAAAGGAGTAAAACGAGTAAAACTAGTAAAACTAGTAAAACGAGTAAAACGAGTAAAACGAGTTGAACGAGTAAAACGAGTACAACGAGTGAAACGAGTAAAACTAGTGAAAAGAGTAAAACGAGTGAAACGAGTAAAACGAGTAAAACGAGTAAAACTAGTAAAACGAGTAAAACGAGTAAAACGAGTAAAATGAGTAAAACGAGTAAAACGAGTAAAAGGAGAAAAACGAGTAAAACGAGTAAAACGAGTAAAACGAGTAAAACGAGTAAAACGAGTAAAACGATTTAAACGAGTAAAACTAGTAAAACGAGTAAAACGAGTTGAACGAGTAAAACGAGTACAACGAGTGAAACGAGTAAAACGAGTAAAACGAGTAAAACGAGTAAAACGAGTAAAACCAGTAAAACGAGTAAAACGAGTAAAACGAGCAAAACGAGTAAAACGAGCAAAACGAGTAAAACGAGCAAAACGAGTAAAACGAGCAAAACGAGTAAAACGAGCAAAACGAGTAAAACGAGCAAAACGAGTAAAACGAGCAAAACGAGTAAAACGAGCAAAACGAGTAAAACGAGTAAAACGAGTAAAACGAGTAAAACGAGTAAAACGAGTAAAACGAGTAAAACGAGTAAAACTAGTAAATCGAGTAAAACTAGTAAAACGAGTTAAACGAGTAAAACGAGTAAAACGAGTAAAACGAGAAAAAGGAGTAAAACGAGTAAAACTAGTGAAAAGATTAAAACGAGTGAGACGAGTAAAACGAGTGAAACGAGTGAAACGAGTAAAACGAGCGAAACGAGTAAAACGAGCGAAACGAGTAAAACGAGCGAAACGAGTAAAACGAGCGAAACGAGTAAAACGAGCGAAACGAGTAAAACGAGCGAAACGAGTAAAACGAGCGAAACGAGTAAAACGAGCGAAACGAGTAAAACGAGCGAAACGAGTAAATCGAGCGAAACGAGTAAAACGAGTAAAACGAGTAAAACGAGTAAAACGAGTAAAACGAATAAAACGAGTAAAACGAGTAAAACGAGTAAAACGAGTAAAACGAGTAAAACGAGTAAAACGAGTAAAACGAGTAAAACCAGTAAAACGAGTAATACGAGTAAAACGAGTAAAACGAGTAAAACGAGTAAAACGAGTAAAACGAGTAAAACGAGTAAAACGAGTAAAACGAGTAAAACTAGTAAATCGAGTAAAACTAGTAAAACGAGTTAAACGAGTAAAACGAGTAAAACGAGTAAAACGAGAAAAAGGAGTAAAAGGATTAAAACGAGTAAAACTAGTGAAAAGAGTAAAACGAGTGAAACGAGTAAAACGAGTAAAACGAGTAAAACTAGTAAAACGAGTAAAACGAGTAAAACGAGTAAAATGAGTAAAACGAGTAAAACGAGTAAAAGGAGAAAAACGAGTAAAACGAGTAAAACGAGTACAACGAGTGAAACGAGTAAAACGAGTAAAACGAGTAAAACGAGTAAACCGAGTAAAACCAGTAAAACGAGTAAAACGAGTAAAACGAGCAAAACGAGTAAAACGAGCAAAACGAGTAAAACGAGCAAAACGAGTAAAACGAGCAAAACGAGTAAAACGAGCAAAACGAGTAAAACGAGCAAAACGAGTAAAACGAGCAAAACGAGTAAAACGAGCAAAACGATTAAAACGCGCAAAACGAGTAAAACGAGCAAAACGAGTAAAACGAGTAAAACGAGTAAAACGAGTAAAACGAGTAAAACGAGTAAAACGAGTAAAACGAGTAAAACGAGTTAAACGAGTAAAACTAGTAAAACGAGTTGAACGAGTAAAACGAGTACAACGAGTGAAACGACTAAAACGAGTAAAACGAGTAAAACCAGTAAAACGAGTAAAACGAGTAAAACGAGTAAAACGAGTAAAACTAGTAAAACGAGTAAAACGAGTAAAACTAGTAAAACGAGTTAAACGAGTTAAACGAGTAAAACGAGTAAAACGAGTAAAACGAGAAAAAGGAGTAAAACGAGTAAAACTAGTGAAAAGAGTAAAACGAGTGAGACGAGTAAAACGAGTGAAACGAGTGAAACGAGTAAAACGAGCGAAACGAGTAAAACGAGCGAAACGAGTAAAACGAGCGAATCGAGTAAAACGAGCGAAACGAGTAAAACGAGCGAAACGAGTAAAACGAGCGAAACGAGTAAAACGAGCGAAACGAGTAAAACGAGCGAAACGAGTAAAACGAGCGAAAAGAGTAAAACGAGGAAAGCGAGTAAAACGAGCAAAACGAGTAAAACGAGCAAAACGAGTAAAACGAGCAAAACGAGTAAAACGAGCAAAACGAGTAAAACGAGTAAAACGAGTAAAACGAGTAAAACGAATAAAACGAGTAAAACGAGTAAAACGAGTAAAACGAGTAAAACGAGTAAAACGAGTAAAACGAGTAAAACTAGTAAAACGAGTAAAACTAGTAAAACGAGTTTAACGAGTAAAACGAGTAAAACGAGTAAAACGAGAAAAAGGAGTAAAACGAGTAAAACTAGTGAAAAGAGTAAAACTAGTGAAAAGAGTAAAACGAGTGAGACGAGTAAAACGAGCGAAACGAGTAAAACGAGCGAAACGAGTAAAACGAGCGAAACGAGTAAAACGAGCGAAACGAGTAAAACGAGCGAAACGAGTAAAACGAGGAAAGCGAGTAAAACGAGCAAAACGAGTAAAACGAGCAAAACGAGTAAAACGAGCAAAACGAGTAAAACGAGCAAAACGAGTAAAACGAGCAAAACGAGTAAAACTAGTAAAACGAGTAAAACGAGTAAAACGAGTAAAACGAGTAATACGAGTAATACGAGTAAAACGAGTAAAACGAGTGAAACGAGTAAAACGAGTAAAACGAGTAAAACGAGTAAAACGAGTAAAACTAGTAAAACGAGTAAAACGAGTAAAACGAGTAAAACGAGTTAAACGAGTAAAACTAGTAAAACGAGTAAAACGAGTTGAACGAGTAAAACGAGTACAACGAGTGAAACGAGTAAAACGAGTAAAACGAGTAAAACCAGTAAAACGAGTAAAACGAGTAAAACGAGTAAAACGAGTAAAACGAGTAAAACGAGTAAAACGAGTAAAACTAGTAAAACGAGTAAAACTAGTAAAACGAGTTAAACGAGTAAAACGAATAAAACGAGTAAAACGAGAAAGAGGAGTAAAACGAGTAAAACTAGTAAAACGAGCAAAACGAGTAAAACGAGCAAAACGAGTAAAACGAGTAAAACGAGCAAAACGAGTAAAACGAGCAAAACGAGTAATACGAGTAAAACGAGTAATACGAGTAATACGAGTAAAACGAGTAAAACGTGTAAAACGAGTAAAACGAGTAAAACGAGTAAAACGAGTAATACGAGTAAAACGAGTAAAACTAGTAAAACGAGTAAAACGAGTAAAACGAGTAAAACGAGTAAAACTAGTAAAACGAGTTAAACGCGTAAAACGAGTAAAACGAGTAAAACGAGTAAAAGGTGTATAACGAGTAAAACTAGTGAAAATAGTAAAACGAGTGAAACGAGTAAAACGAGTAAAACGAGTAAAACTAGTAAAACGAGTAAAATGAGTAAAACAAGTAAAACGAGTAAAAGGAGAAAAACGAGTAAAACGAGTAAAACGAGTAAAACGAGTAAAACGAGTAAAACGAGTAAAACGAGTAAAACGAGTAAAACTAGTAAAACGAGTAAAACTAGTAAAACGAGTTAAACGAGTAAAACGAGTAAAACGAGAAAAACGAGAAAAAGGAGTAAAAGGAGTAAAACGAGTAAAACTAGTGAAAAGAGTAAAACGAGCAAAACGAGTAATACGAGTAAAACGAGTAATACGAGTAATACGAGTAAAACGAGTAAAACGAGTAAAACGAGTAAAACGAGTAAAACGAGTAAAACGAGTAATACGAGTAAAACGAGTAAAACTAGTAAAACGAGTAAAACGAGTAAATCGAGAAAAAGGAGTAAAACGAGTAAAACTAGTGAAAAGAGTAAAACTAGTGAAAAGAGTAAAACGAGTGAGACGAGTAAAACGAGCGAAACGAGTAAAACGAGCGAAACGAGTAAAACGAGCGAAACGAGTAAAACGAGCGAAACGAGTAAAACGAGCGAAACGAGTAAAACGAGGAAAGCGAGTAAAACGAGCAAAACGAGTAAAACGAGCAAAACGAGTAAAACGAGCAAAACGAGTAAAACGAGCAAAACGAGTAAAACGAGCAAAACGAGTAAAACTAGTAAAACGAGTAAAACGAGTAAAACGAGTAAAACGAGTAATACGAGTAATACGAGTAAAACGAGTAAAACGAGTGAAACGAGTAAAACGAGTAAAACGAGTAAAACGAGTAAAACGAGTAAAACTAGTAAAACGAGTAAAACGAGTAAAACGAGTAAAACGAGTTAAACGAGTAAAACTAGTAAAACGAGTAAAACGAGTTGAACGAGTAAAACGAGTACAACGAGTGAAACGAGTAAAACGAGTAAAACGAGTAAAACCAGTAAAACGAGTAAAACGAGTAAAACGAGTAAAACGAGTAAAACGAGTAAAACGAGTAAAACGAGTAAAACTAGTAAAACGAGTAAAACTAGTAAAACGAGTTAAACGAGTAAAACGAATAAAACGAGTAAAACGAGAAAGAGGAGTAAAACGAGTAAAACTAGTAAAACGAGCAAAACGAGTAAAACGAGCAAAACGAGTAAAACGAGTAAAACGAGCAAAACGAGTAAAACGAGCAAAACGAGTAATACGAGTAAAACGAGTAATACGAGTAATACGAGTAAAACGAGTAAAACGAGTAAAACGAGTAAAACGAGTAAAACGAGTAAAACGAGTAATACGAGTAAAACGAGTAAAACTAGTAAAACGAGTAAAACGAGTAAAACGAGTAAAACGAGTAAAACTAGTAAAACGAGTTAAACGCGTAAAACGAGTAAAACGAGTAAAACGAGTAAAAGGTGTATAACGAGTAAAACTAGTGAAAATAGTAAAACGAGTGAAACGAGTAAAACGAGTAAAACGAGTAAAACTAGTAAAACGAGTAAAATGAGTAAAACAAGTAAAACGAGTAAAAGGAGAAAAACGAGTAAAACGAGTAAAACGAGTAAAACGAGTAAAACGAGTAAAACGAGTAAAACGAGTAAAACTAGTAAAACGAGTAAAACTAGTAAAACGAGTTAAACGAGTAAAACGAGTAAAACGAGTAAAACGAGCAAAACGAGTAAAACGAGCAAAACGAGTAAAACGAGTAAAACGAGTAAAACGAGTAAAACGAGTAAAACGAGTAAAACGAGTAAAACGAGTAAAACGAGTGAAACGAGTTAAACGAGTAAAACTAGTAAAACGAGTAAAACGAGTTGAACGAGTAAAACGAGTAAAACGAGCGAAACGAGTAAAACGAGCGAAACGAGTAAAACGAGCGAAACGAGTAAAACGAGCGAAACGAGTAAAACGAGCGAAACGAGTAAAACGAGCGAAACGAGTAAAACGAGCGAAACGAGTAAAACGAGCGAAACGAGTAAATCGAGCGAAACGAGTAAAATGAGGAAAGCGAGTAAAACGAGTAGAACGAGTAAAACGAGCAAAACGAGTATAACGAGCAAAACGAGTAAAACGAGCAAAACGAGTAAAACGAGTAAAACGAGTAAAACGAGTAAAACGAGTAAAACGAGTAAAACGAATAAAACGAGTAAAACGAGTAAAACGAGTAAAACGAGTAAAACGAGTAAAACGAGTAAAACGAGTAAAACCAGTAAAACCAGTAAAACGAGTAATACGAGTAAAACGAGTAAAACGAGTAAAACGAGTAAAACGAGTAAAACGAGTAAAACTAGTAAATCGAGTAAAACTAGTAAAACGAGTTAAACGAGTAAAACGAGTAAAACGAGTAAAACGAGAAAAAGGAGTAAAAGGATTAAAACGAGTAAAACTAGTGAAAAGAGTAAAACAAGTGAAACGAGTAAAACGAGTAAAACGAGTAAAACTAGTAAAACGAGTAAAACGAGTAAAACGAGTAAAATGAGTAAAACGAGTAAAACGAGCAAAAGGAGAAAAACGAGTAAAACGAGTAAAACGAGTAAAACGAGTAAAACGAGTAAAACGATTTAAACGAGTAAAACTAGTAAAACGAGTAAAACGAGTTGAACGAGTAAAACGAGTACAACGAGTGAAACGAGTAAAACGAGTAAAACGAGTAAACCGAGTAAAACCAGTAAAACGAGTAAAACGAGTAAAACGAGCAAAACGAGTAAAACGAGTAAAACGAGCAAAACGAGTAAAACGAGCAAAACGAGTAAAACGAGCAAAACGAGTAAAACGAGCAAAACGAGTAAAACGAGCAAAACGAGTAAAACGAGCAAAACGAGTAAAACGAGCAAAACGATTAAAACGCGCAAAACGAGTAAAACGAGCAAAACGAGTAAAACGAGCAAAACGAGTAAAACGAGCAAAACGATTAAAACGCGCAAAACGAGTAAAACGAGCAAAACGAGTAAAACGAGCAAAACGAGTAAAACGAGTAAAACGAGTAAAACGAGCAAAACGAGTAAAACGAGCAAAACGAGTAAAACGAGCAAAACGAGTAAAACGAGCAAAACGATTAAAACGAGCAAAACGATTAAAACGCGCAAAACGAGTAAAACGAGCAAAACGAGTAAAACGAGCAAAACGAGTAAAACGAGCAAAACGAGTAAAACGAGCAAAACGAGTAAAACGAGCAAAACGAGTAAAACGAGCAAAACGAGTAAAACGAGCAAAACGAGTAAAACGAGCAAAACGATTAAAACGCGCAAAACGAGTAAAACGAGCGAAACGAGTAAAACGAGCGAAACGAGTAAAACGAGCGAAACGAGTAAAACGAGGAAAGCGAGTAAAACGAGCAAAACGAGTAAAACGAGCAAAACGAGTAAAACGAGCAAAACGAGTAAAACGAGCAAAACGAGTAAAACGAGCAAAACGAGTAAAACGAGCAAAACGAGTAAAACGAGCAAAACGAGTAAAACGAGCAAAACGAGTAAAACGAGCAAAACGATTAAAACGCGCAAAACGAGTAAAACGCGCAAAACGAGTAAAACGAGCAAAACGAGTAAAACGAGCAAAACGATTAAAACGCGCAAAACGAGTAAAACGAGCAAAACGAGTAAAACGAGCAAAACGAGTAAAACGAGTAAAACGCGTAAAACGAGCAAAACGAGTAAAACGAGCAAAACGAGTAAAACGAGCAAAATGATTAAAACGAGCAAAACGATTAAAACGCGCAAAACGAGTAAAACGAGCAAAACGAGTAAAACGAGCAAAACGAGTAAAACGAGCAAAACGAGTAAAACGAGCAAAACGAGTAAAACGAGCAAAACGAGTAAAACGAGCAAAACGAGTAAAACGAGCAAAACGAGTAAAACGAGCAAAACGAGTAAAACGAGCAAAACGATTAAAACGCGCAAAACGAGTAAAACGAGCAAAACGAGTAAAACGAGCAAAACGAGTAAAACGAGGAAAACGAGTAAAACGAGTAAAACGAGTAAAACGAGTAAAACGAGTTAAACGAGTAAAACTAGTAAAACGAGTAAAACGAGTTGAACGAGTAAAACGAGTACAACGAGTTGAACGAGTAAAATGAGTACAACGAGTGAAACGGGTAAAACGAGTGAAACGAGTAAAACGAGTAAAACGAGTAAAACCAGTAAAACGAGTAAAACGAGTAAAACGAGTAAAACGAGTAAAACGAGTAAAACTAGTAAAACGAGTAAAACGAGTAAAACTAGTAAAACGAGTTAAACGAGTTAAACGAGTAAAACGAGTAAAACGAGTAAAACGAGAAAGAAGGAGTAAAACGAGTAAAACTAGTGAAAAGAGTAAAACGAGTGAGACGAGTAAAACGAGTGAAACGAGTGAAACGAGTAAAACGAGCGAAACGAGTAAAACGAGCGAAACGAGTAAAACGAATAAAACGAGTAAAACGAGTAAAACGAGTAAAACGAGTAAAACGAGTAAGACGAGTAAAACGAGTAAAACGAGTAAAACGAGTAAAACTAGTAAAACGAGTAAAACTAGTAAAACGAGTTTAACGAGTAAAACGAGTAAAACGAGTAAAACGAGAAAAAGGAGTAAAACGAGTAAAACTAGTGAAAAGAGTAAAACGAGTGAGACGAGTAAAACGAGCGAAACGAGTAAAACGAGCGAAACGAGTAAAACGAGCGAAACGAGTAAAACGAGCGAAACGAGTAAAACGAGCGAAACGAGTAAAACGAGGAAAGCGAGTAAAACGAGCAAAACGAGTAAAACGAGCAAAACGAGTAAAACGAGCAAAACGAGTAAAACGAGCAAAACGAGTAAAACGAGCAAAACGAGTAAAACGAGCAAAACGAGTAAACGAGCAAAACGAGTAAAACTAGTAAAACGAGTAAAACGAGTAAAACGAGTAAAACGAGTAATACGAGTAATACGAGTAAAACGAGTAAAACGAGCGAAACGAGTAAAACGAGTAAAACGAGTAAAACGAGTAAAACTAGTAAAACGAGTAAAACGAGTAAAACGAGTAAAACGAGTTAAACGAGTAAAACTAGTAAAACGAGTAAAACGAGTTGAACGAGTAAAACGAGTACAACGAGTGAAACGAGTAAAACGAGTAAAACGAGTAAAACGAGTAAAACGAGTAAAACGAGTAAAACGAGTAAAACGAGTAAAACGAGTAAAACGAGTAAAACGAGTAAAACGAGTAAAACGAGTAAAACTAGTAAAACGAGTAAAACTAGTAAAACGAGTTAAACGAGTAAAACGAATAAAACGAGTAAAACGAGAAAAGGGAGTAAAACGAGTAAAACTAGTAAAACGAGCAAAACGAGTAAAACGAGCAAAACGAGTAAAACGAGTAAAACGAGCAAAACGAGTAAAACGAGCAAAACGAGTAATACGAGTAAAACGAGTAATACGAGTAATACGAGTAAAACGAGTAAAACGAGTAAAACGAGTAAAACGAGTAAAACGAGTAAAACGAGTAATACGAGTAAAACGAGTAAAACTAGTAAAACGAGTAAAACGAGTAAAACGAGTAAAACGAGTAAAACTAGTAAAACGAGTTAAACGAGTAAAACGAGTAAAACGAGTAAAACGAGTAAAAGGTGTATAACGAGTAAAACTAGTGAAAATAGTAAAACGAGTGAAACGAGTAAAACGAGTAAAACGAGTAAAACTAGTAAAACGAGTAAAACGAGTAAAATGAGTAAAACAAGTAAAACGAGTAAAAGGAGAAAAACGAGTAAAACGAGTAAAACGAGTAAAACGAGTAAAACGAGTAAAACTAGTAAAACGAGTAAAACGAGTAAAACGAGTAAAACTAGTAAAACGAGTAAAACTAGTAAAACGAGTTAAACGAGTAAAACGAGTAAAACGAGTAAAACGAGAAAAAGGAGTAAAAGGAGTAAAACGAGTAAAACTAGTGAAAAGAGTAAAACGAGTGAAACGAGTAAAACGAGTAAAACGAGTAAAACTAGTAAAACGAGTAAAACTAGTAAAACGAGTTAAACGAGTAAAACGAGTAAAACGAGTAAAACGAGAAAAAGGAGTAAAACGAGTAAAACTAGTGAAAAGAGTAAAACGAGTGAGACGAGTAAAACGAGTGAAACGAGTGAAACGAGTAAAACGAGCGAAACGAGTAAAACGAGCGAAACGAGTAAAACGAGCGAAACGAGTAAAACGAGCGAAACGAGTAAAACGAGCGAAACGAGTAAAACGAGCGAAACGAGTAAAACGAGCAAAACGAGTAAAACGAGCAAAACGAGTAAAACGAGCAAAACGAGTAAAACGAGCAAAACGAGTAAAACGAGCAAAACGATTAAAACGCGCAAAACGAGTAAAACGAGCAAAACGAGTAAAACGAGCAAAACGAGTAAAACGAGCAAAACGAGTAAAACGAGTAAAACGAGTAAAACGAGTAAAACGAGTAAAACGAGTTAAACGAGTAAAACTAGTAAAACGAGTAAAACGAGTTGAACGAGTAAAACGAGTACAACGAGTGAAACGAGTAAAACGAGTAAAACGAGTAAAACGAGTAAAACCAGTAAAACGAGTAAAACGAGTAAAACTAGTAAAACGAGTAAAACGAGTAAAACTAGTAAAACGAGTTAAACGAGTTAAACGAGTAAAACGAGTAAAACGAGTAAAACGAGTAAAACGAGAAAAAGGAGTAAAACGAGTAAAACTAGTGAAAAGAGTAAAACGAGTGAGACGAGTAAAACGAGTGAAACGAGTGAAACGAGTAAAACGAGCGAAACGAGTAAAACGAGCGAAACGAGTAAAACGAGCGAAACGAGTAAAACGAGCGAAACGAGTAAAACGAGCGAAACGAGTAAAACGAGCGAAACGAGTAAAACGAGCGAAAAGAGTAAAACGAGGAAAGCGAGTAAAACGAGTAGAACGAGTAAAACGAGCAAAACGAGTAAAACGAGCAAAACGAGTAAAACGAGCAAAACGAGTAAAACGAGTAAAACGAGTAAAACGAGTAAAACGAGTAAAACGAGTAAAACGAGTAAAACGAATAAAACGAGTAAAACGAGTAAAACGAGTAAAACGAGTAAGACGAGTAAAACGAGTAAAACGAGTAAAACGAGTAAAACTAGTAAAACGAGTAAAACTAGTAAAACGAGTTTAACGAGTAAAACGAGTAAAACGAGTAAAACGAGTAAAACGAGAAAAAGGAGTAAAACGAGTAAAACTAGTGAAAAGAGTAAAACTAGTGAAAAGAGTAAAACGAGTGAGACGAGTAAAACGAGCGAAACGAGTAAAACGAGCGAAACGAGTAAAACGAGCGAAACGAGTAAAACGAGCGAAACGAGTAAAACGAGCGAAACGAGTAAAACGAGCGAAACGAGTAAAACGAGGAAAGCGAGTAAAACGAGCAAAACGAGTAAAACGAGCAAAACGAGTAAAACGAGCAAAACGAGTAAAACGAGTAAAACGAGCAAAACGAGTAAAACGAGCAAAACGAGTAAAACGAGCAAAACGAGTAAAATGAGCAAAACGAGTAAAACGAGCAAAACGAGTAAAACTAGTAAAACGAGTAAAACGAGTAAAACGAGTAAAACGAGTAAAACGAGGAATACGAGTAATACGAGTAAAACGAGTAAAACGAGTAAAACGAGTGAAACGAGTAAAACGAGTAAAACGAGTAAAACGAGTAAAACTAGTAAAACGAGTAAAACGAGTAAAACGAGTAAAACGAGTTAAACGAGTAAAACTAGTAAAACGAGCAAAACGAGTAAAACGAGCAAAACGAGTAAAACGAGCAAAACGATTAAAACGCGCAAAACGAGTAAAACGAGCAAAACGAGTAAAACGAGCAAAACGAGTAAAACGAGCAAAACGAGTAAAACGAGTAAAACGAGTAAAACGAGTAAAACGAGTAAAACGAGTTAAACGAGTAAAACTAGTAAAACGAGTAAAACGAGTTGAACGAGTAAAACGAGTACAACGAGTGAAACGAGTAAAACGAGTAAAACGAGTAAAACCAGTAAAACGAGTAAAACGAGTAAAACGAGTAAAACGAGTAAAACTAGTAAAACGAGTAAAACGAGTAAAACTAGTAAAACGAGTTAAACGAGTTAAACGAGTAAAACGAGTAAAACGAGTAAAACGAGTAAAACGAGAAAAAGGAGTAAAACGAGTAAAACTAGTGAAAAGAGTAAAACGAGTGAGACGAGTAAAACGAGTGAAACGAGTGAAACGAGTAAAACGAGCGAAACGAGTAAAACGAGCGAAACGAGTAAAACGAGCGAAACGAGTAAAACGAGCGAAACGAGTAAAACGAGCGAAACGAGTAAAACGAGCGAAACGAGTAAAACGAGCGAAACGAGTAAAACGAGCGAAAAGAGTAAAACGAGGAAAGCGAGTAAAACGAGTAGAACGAGTAAAACGAGCAAAACGAGTAAAACGAGTAAAACGAGCAAAACGAGTAAAACGAGCAAAACGAGTAAAACGAGTAAAACGAGTAAAACGAGTAAAACGAGTAAAACGAGTAAAACGAGTAAAACGAGTAAAACGAATAAAACGAGTAAAACGAGTAAAACGAGTAAAACGAGTAAGACGAGTAAAACGAGTAAAACGAGTAAAACGAGTAAAACTAGTAAAACGAGTAAAACTAGTAAAACGAGTTTAACGAGTAAAACGAGTAAAACGAGTAAAACGAGTAAAACGAGTAAAACGAGAAAAAGGAGTAAAACGAGTAAAACTGGTGAAAAGAGTAAAACGAGTGAGACGAGTAAAACGAGCGAAACGAGTAAAACGAGCGAAACGAGTAAAACGAGCGAAACGAGTAAAACGAGCGAAACGAGTAAAACGAGCGAAACGAGTAAAACGAGGAAAGCGAGTAAAACGAGCAAAACGAGTAAAACGAGCAAAACGAGTAAAACGAGCAAAACGAGTAAAACGAGCAAAACGAGTAAAACGAGCAAAACGAGTAAAACGAGCAAAACGAGTAAACGAGCAAAACGAGTAAAACTAGTAAAACGAGTAAAACGAGTAAAACGAGTAAAACGAGTAATACGAGTAATACGAGTAAAACGAGTAAAACGAGTGAAACGAGTAAAACGAGTAAAACGAGTAAAACGAGTAAAACTAGTAAAACGAGTAAAACGAGTAAAACGAGTAAAACGAGTTAAACGAGTAAAACTAGTAAAACGAGTAAAACGAGTTGAACGAGTAAAACGAGTACAACGAGTGAAACGAGTAAAACGAGTAAAACGAGTAAAACGAGTAAAACGAGTAAAACGAGTAAAACGAGTAAAACGAGTAAAACGAGTAAAACGAGTAAAACGAGTAAAACGAGTAAAACGAGTAAAACGAGTAAAACTAGTAAAACGAGTAAAACTAGTAAAACGAGTTAAACGAGTAAAACGAATAAAACGAGTAAAACGAGAAAAGGGAGTAAAACGAGTAAAACTAGTAAAACGAGCAAAACGAGTAAAACGAGCAAAACGAGTAAAACGAGTAAAACGAGCAAAACGAGTAAAACGAGCAAAACGAGTAATACGAGTAAAACGAGTAATACGAGTAATACGAGTAAAACGAGTAAAACGAGTAAAACGAGTAAAACGAGTAAAACGAGTAAAACGAGTAATACGAGTAAAACGAGTAAAACTAGTAAAACGAGTAAAACGAGTAAAACGAGTAAAACGAGTAAAACTAGTAAAACGAGTTAAACGAGTAAAACGAGTAAAACGAGTAAAACGAGTAAAAGGTGTATAACGAGTAAAACTAGTGAAAATAGTAAAACGAGTGAAACGAGTAAAACGAGTAAAACGAGTAAAACTAGTAAAACGAGTAAAACGAGTAAAATGAGTAAAACAAGTAAAACGAGTAAAAGGAGAAAAACGAGTAAAACGAGTAAAACGAGTAAAACGAGTAAAACGAGTAAAACTAGTAAAACGAGTAAAACGAGTAAAACGAGTAAAACTAGTAAAACGAGTAAAACTAGTAAAACGAGTTAAACGAGTAAAACGAGTAAAACGAGTAAAACGAGAAAAAGGAGTAAAAGGAGTAAAACGAGTAAAACTAGTGAAAAGAGTAAAACGAGTGAAACGAGTAAAACGAGTAAAACGAGTAAAACTAGTAAAACGAGTTAAACGAGTAAAACGAGTAAAACGAGTAAAACGAGAAAAAGGAGTAAAACGAGTAAAACTAGTGAAAAGAGTAAAACGAGTGAGACGAGTAAAACGAGTGAAACGAGTGAAACGAGTAAAACGAGCGAAACGAGTAAAACGAGCGAAACGAGTAAAACGAGCGAAACGAGTAAAACGAGCGAAACGAGTAAAACGAGCGAAACGAGTAAAACGAGCGAAACGAGTAAAACGAGGAAAGCGAGTAAAACGAGCAAAACGAGTAAAACGAGCAAAACGAGTAAAACGAGCAAAACGAGTAAAACGAGCAAAACTAGTAAAACGAGTAAAACTAGTAAAACGAGTTAAACGAGTAAAACGAATAAAACGAGTAAAACGAGAAAAGGGAGTAAAACGAGTAAAACTAGTAAAACGAGCAAAACGAGTAAAACGAGCAAAACGAGTAAAACGAGTAAAACGAGCAAAACGAGTAAAACGAGCAAAACGAGTAAACGAGCAAAACGAGTAAAACTAGTAAAACGAGTAAAACGAGTAAAACGAGTAAAACGAGTAATACGAGTAATACGAGTAAAACGAGTAAAACGAGTGAAACGAGTAAAACGAGTAAAACGAGTAAAACGAGTAAAACTAGTAAAACGAGTAAAACGAGTAAAACGAGTAAAACGAGTTAAACGAGTAAAACTAGTAAAACGAGTAAAACGAGTTGAACGAGTAAAACGAGTACAACGAGTGAAACGAGTAAAACGAGTAAAACGAGTAAAACGAGTAAAACGAGTAAAACGAGTAAAACGAGTAAAACGAGTAAAACGAGTAAAACGAGTAAAACGAGTAAAACGAGTAAAACGAGTAAAACTAGTAAAACGAGTAAAACTAGTAAAACGAGTTAAACGAGTAAAACGAATAAAACGAGTAAAACGAGAAAAGGGAGTAAAACGAGTAAAACTAGTAAAACGAGCAAAACGAGTAAAACGAGCAAAACGAGTAAAACGAGTAAAACGAGCAAAACGAGTAAAACGAGCAAAACGAGTAATACGAGTAAAACGAGTAATACGAGTAATACGAGTAAAACGAGTAAAACGAGTAAAACGAGTAAAACGAGTAAAACGAGTAAAACGAGTAATACGAGTAAAACGAGTAAAACTAGTAAAACGAGTAAAACGAGTAAAACGAGTAAAACGAGTAAAACTAGTAAAACGAGTTAAACGAGTAAAACGAGTAAAACGAGTAAAACGAGTAAAAGGTGTATAACGAGTAAAACTAGTGAAAATAGTAAAACGAGTGAAACGAGTAAAACGAGTAAAACGAGTAAAACTAGTAAAACGAGTAAAACGAGTAAAATGAGTAAAACAAGTAAAACGAGTAAAAGGAGAAAAACGAGTAAAACGAGTAAAACGAGTAAAACGAGTAAAACGAGTAAAACTAGTAAAACGAGTAAAACGAGTAAAACGAGTAAAACTAGTAAAACGAGTAAAACTAGTAAAACGAGTTAAACGAGTAAAACGAGTAAAACGAGTAAAACGAGAAAAAGGAGTAAAAGGAGTAAAACGAGTAAAACTAGTGAAAAGAGTAAAACGAGTGAAACGAGTAAAACGAGTAAAACGAGTAAAACTAGTAAAACGAGTTAAACGAGTAAAACGAGTAAAACGAGTAAAACGAGAAAAAGGAGTAAAACGAGTAAAACTAGTGAAAAGAGTAAAACGAGTGAGACGAGTAAAACGAGTGAAACGAGTGAAACGAGTAAAACGAGCGAAACGAGTAAAACGAGCGAAACGAGTAAAACGAGCGAAACGAGTAAAACGAGCGAAACGAGTAAAACGAGCGAAACGAGTAAAACGAGCGAAACGAGTAAAACGAGGAAAGCGAGTAAAACGAGCAAAACGAGTAAAACGAGCAAAACGAGTAAAACGAGCAAAACGAGTAAAACGAGCAAAACGATTAAAACGCGCAAAACGAGTAAAACGAGCAAAACGAGTAAAACGAGCAAAACGAGTAAAACGAGCAAAACGAGTAAAACGAGTAAAACGAGTAAAACGAGTAAAACGAGTAAAACGAGTTAAACGAGTAAAACTAGTAAAACGAGTAAAACGAGTTGAACGAGTAAAACGAGTACAACGAGTGAAACGAGTAAAACGAGTAAAACGAGTAAAACCAGTAAAACGAGTAAAACGAGTAAAACGAGTAAAACGAGTAAAACTAGTAAAACGAGTAAAACGAGTAAAACTAGTAAAACGAGTTAAACGAGTTAAACGAGTAAAACGAGTAAAACGAGTAAAACGAGTAAAACGAGAAAAAGGAGTAAAACGAGTAAAACTAGTGAAAAGAGTAAAACGAGTGAGACGAGTAAAACGAGTGAAACGAGTGAAACGAGTAAAACGAGCGAAACGAGTAAAACGAGCGAAACGAGTAAAACGAGCGAAACGAGTAAAACGAGCGAAACGAGTAAAACGAGCGAAACGAGTAAAACGAGCGAAACGAGTAAAACGAGCGAAACGAGTAAAACGAGCGAAAAGAGTAAAACGAGGAAAGCGAGTAAAACGAGTAGAACGAGTAAAACGAGCAAAACGAGTAAAACGAGCAAAACGAGTAAAACGAGCAAAACGAGTAAAACGAGTAAAACGAGTAAAACGAGTAAAACGAGTAAAACGAGTAAAACGAGTAAAACGAATAAAACGAGTAAAACGAGTAAAACGAGTAAAACGAGTAAAACGAGTAAGACGAGTAAAACGAGTAAAACGAGTAAAACGAGTAAAACTAGTAAAACGAGTAAAACTAGTAAAACGAGTTTAACGAGTAAAACGAGTAAAACGAGTAAAACGAGTAAAACGAGAAAAAGGAGTAAAACGAGTAAAACTAGTGAAAAGAGTAAAACTAGTGAAAAGAGTAAAACGAGTGAGACGAGTAAAACGAGCGAAACGAGTAAAACGAGCGAAACGAGTAAAACGAGCGAAACGAGTAAAACGAGCGAAACGAGTAAAACGAGCGAAACGAGTAAAACGAGCGAAACGAGTAAAACGAGCGAAACGAGTAAAACGAGGAAAGCGAGTAAAACGAGCAAAACGAGTAAAACGAGCAAAACGAGTAAAACGAGCAAAACGAGTAAAACGAGTAAAACGAGCAAAACGAGTAAAACGAGCAAAACGAGTAAAACGAGCAAAACGAGTAAAATGAGCAAAACGAGTAAAACGAGCAAAACGAGTAAAACTAGTAAAACGAGTAAAACGAGTAAAACGAGTAAAACGAGTAAAACGAGGAATACGAGTAATACGAGTAAAACGAGTAAAACGAGTAAAACGAGTAAAACGAGTGAAACGAGTAAAACGAGTAAAACGAGTAAAACGAGTAAAACTAGTAAAACGAGTAAAACGAGTAAAACGAGTAAAACGAGTTAAACGAGTAAAACTAGTAAAACGAGCAAAACGAGTAAAACGAGCAAAACGAGTAAAACGAGCAAAACGATTAAAACGCGCAAAACGAGTAAAACGAGCAAAACGAGTAAAACGAGCAAAACGAGTAAAACGAGCAAAACGAGTAAAACGAGTAAAACGAGTAAAACGAGTAAAACGAGTAAAACGAGTTAAACGAGTAAAACTAGTAAAACGAGTAAAACGAGTTGAACGAGTAAAACGAGTACAACGAGTGAAACGAGTAAAACGAGTAAAACGAGTAAAACCAGTAAAACGAGTAAAACGAGTAAAACGAGTAAAACGAGTAAAACTAGTAAAACGAGTAAAACGAGTAAAACTAGTAAAACGAGTTAAACGAGTTAAACGAGTAAAACGAGTAAAACGAGTAAAACGAGAAAAAGGAGTAAAACGAGTAAAACTAGTGAAAAGAGTAAAACGAGTGAGACGAGTAAAACGAGTGAAACGAGTGAAACGAGTAAAACGAGCGAAACGAGTAAAACGAGCGAAACGAGTAAAACGAGCGAAACGAGTAAAACGAGCGAAACGAGTAAAACGAGCGAAACGAGTAAAACGAGCGAAAAGAGTAAAACGAGGAAAGCGAGTAAAACGAGTAGAACGAGTAAAACGAGCAAAACGAGTAAAACGAGTAAAACGAGCAAAACGAGTAAAACGAGCAAAACGAGTAAAACGAGTAAAACGAGTAAAACGAGTAAAACGAGTAAAACGAGTAAAACGAGTAAAACGAATAAAACGAGTAAAACGAGTAAAACGAGTAAAACGAGTAAAACGAGTAAGACGAGTAAAACGAGTAAAACGAGTAAAACGAGTAAAACTAGTAAAACGAGTAAAACTAGTAAAACGAGTTTAACGAGTAAAACGAGTAAAACGAGTAAAACGAGTAAAACGAGTAAAACGAGAAAAAGGAGTAAAACGAGTAAAACTAGTGAAAAGAGTAAAACGAGTGAGACGAGTAAAACGAGCGAAACGAGTAAAACGAGCGAAACGAGTAAAACGAGCGAAACGAGTAAAACGAGCGAAACGAGTAAAACGAGGAAAGCGAGTAAAACGAGCAAAACGAGTAAAACGAGCAAAACGAGTAAAACGAGCAAAACGAGTAAAACGAGTAAAACGAGCAAAACGAGTAAAACGAGCAAAACGAGTAAAACGAGCAAAACGAGTAAAACGAGCAAAACGAGTAAAACGAGCAAAACGAGTAAAACTAGTAAAACGAGTAAAACGAGTAAAACGAGTAAAACGAGTAAAACGAGGAATACGAGTAATACGAGTAAAACGAGTAAAACGAGTGAAACGAGTAAAACGAGTAAAACGAGTAAAACGAGTAAAACGAGTAAAACTAGTAAAACGAGTAAAACGAGTAAAACGAGTAAAACGAGTTAAACGAGTAAAACTAGTAAAACGAGTAAAACGAGTTGAACGAGTAAAACGAGTACAACGAGTGAAACGAGTAAAACGAGTAAAACGAGTAAAACTAGTAAAACGAGTAAAACTAGTAAAACGAGTTAAACGAGTAAAACGAATAAAACGAGTAAAACGAGAAAAAGGAGTAAAACGAGTAAAACTAGTAAAACGAGCAAAACGAGTAAAACGAGCAAAACGAGTAAAACGAGTAAAACGAGCAAAACGAGTAAAACGAGCAAAACGAGTAATACGAGTAAAACGAGTAATACGAGTAATACGAGTAAAACGAGTAAAACGAGTAAAACGAGTAAAACGAGTAAAACGAGTAAAACGAGTAATACGAGTAAAACGAGTAAAACTAGTAAAACGAGTAAAACGAGTAAAACGAGTAAAACGAGTAAAACTAGTGAAAAGAGTAAAACGAGTGAAACGAGTAAAACGAGTAAAACGAGTAAAACTAGTAAAACGAGTAAAACTAGTAAAACGAGTTAAACGAGTAAAACGAGTAAAACGAGTAAAACGAGAAAAAGGAGTAAAACGAGTAAAACTAGTGAAAAGAGTAAAACGAGTGAGACGAGTAAAACGAGTGAAACGAGTGACACGAGTAAAACGAGCGAAACGAGTAAAACGAGCGAAACGAGTAAAACGAGCGAAACGAGTAAAACGAGCGAAACGAGTAAAACGAGCGAAACGAGTAAAACGAGCGAAACGAGTAAAACGAGGAAAGCGAGTAAAACGAGCAAAACGAGTAAAACGAGCAAAACGAGTAAAACGAGCAAAACGAGTAAAACGAGCAAAACGAGTAAAACGAGCAAAACGAGTAAAACGAGCAAAACGAGTAAAATGAGCAAAACGAGTAAACGAGCAAAACGAGTAAAACTAGTAAAACGAGTAAAACGAGTAAAACGAGTAAAACGAGTAATACGAGTAATACGAGTAAAACGAGTAAAACGAGTGAAACGAGTAAAACGAGTAAAACGAGTAAAACGAGTAAAACTAGTAAAACGAGTAAAACGAGTAAAACGAGTAAAACGAGTTAAACGAGTAAAACTAGTAAAACGAGTAAAACGAGTTGAACGAGTAAAACGAGTACAACGAGTGAAACGAGTAAAACGAGTAAAACGAGTAAAACCAGTAAAACGAGTAAAACGAGTAAAACGAGTAAAACGAGTAAAACGAGTAAAACGAGCAAAACGAGTAATACGAGTAAAACGAGTAATACGAGTAATACGAGTAAAACGAGTAAAACGAGTAAAACGAGTAAAACGAGTAAAACGAGTAAAACGAGTAATACGAGTAAAACGAGTAAAACTAGTAAAACGAGTAAAACGAGTAAAACGAGTAAAACGAGTACAACGAGTGAAACGGGTAAAACGAGTGAAACGAGTAAAACGAGTAAAACGAGTAAAACCAGTAAAACGAGTAAAACGAGTAAAACGAGTAAGACGAGTAAAACGAGTAAAACGAGTAAAACGAGTTAAACGAGTAAAACTAGTAAAACGAGCAAAACGAGTAAAACGAGCAAAACGAGTAAAACGAGCAAAACGATTAAAACGCGCAAAACGAGTAAAACGAGCAAAACGAGTAAAACGAGCAAAACGAGTAAAACGAGCAAAACGAGCAAAACGAGTAAAACGAGTAAAACGAGCAAAACGAGTAAAACGAGCAAAACGAGTAAAACGAGTAAAACGAGCAAAACGAGTAAAACGAGCAAAACGAGTAAAATGAGCAAAACGAGTAAAACGAGCAAAACGAGTAAAACGAGCAAAACGAGTAAAACTAGTAAAACGAGTAAAACGAGTAAAACGAGTAAAACGAGTAAAACGAGGAATACGAGTAATACGAGTAAAACGAGTAAAACGAGTAAAACGAGTGAAACGAGTAAAACGAGTAAAACGAGTAAAACGAGTAAAACTAGTAAAACGAGTAAAACGAGTAAAACGAGTAAAACGAGTAAAACGAGTTAAACGAGTAAAACTAGTAAAACGAGCAAAACGAGTAAAACGAGCAAAACGAGTAAAACGAGCAAAACGATTAAAACGCGCAAAACGAGTAAAACGAGCAAAACGAGTAAAACGAGCAAAACGAGTAAAACGAGCAAAACGAGTAAAACGAGTAAAACGAGTAAAACGAGTAAAACGAGTAAAACGAGTTAAACGAGTAAAACTAGTAAAACGAGTAAAACGAGTTGAACGAGTAAAACGAGTACAACGAGTGAAACGAGTAAAACGAGTAAAACGAGTAAAACCAGTAAAACGAGTAAAACGAGTAAACGAGTAAAACGAGTAAAACTAGTAAAACGAGTAAAACGAGTAAAACGAGTTAAACGAGTAAAACGAGTTAAACGAGTAAAACGAGTAAAACGAGTAAAACGAGTAAAACGAGAAAAAGGAGTAAAACGAGTAAAACTAGTGAAAAGAGTAAAACGAGTGAGACGAGTAAAACGAGTGAAACGAGTGAAACGAGTAAAACGAGCGAAACGAGTAAAACGAGCGAAACGAGTAAAACGAGCGAAACGAGTAAAACGAGCGAAACGAGTAAAACGAGCGAAACGAGTAAAACGAGCGAAACGAGTAAAACGAGCGAAAAGAGTAAAACGAGGAAAGCGAGTAAAACGAGTAGAACGAGTAAAACGAGCAAAACGAGTAAAACGAGTAAAACGAGCAAAACGAGTAAAACGAGCAAAACGAGTAAAACGAGTAAACGAGTAAAACGAGTAAAACGAGTAAAACGAGTAAAACGAGTAAAACGAATAAAACGAGTAAACGAGTAAAACGAGTAAAACGAGTAAAACGAGTAAGACGAATAAAACGAGTAAAACGAGTAAAACGAGTAAAACTAGTAAAACGAGTAAAACTAGTAAAACGAGTTTAACGAGTAAAACGAGTAAAACGAGTAAAACGAGTAAAACGAGTAAAACGAGAAAAAGGAGTAAAACGAGTAAAACTAGTGAAAAGAGTAAAACGAGTGAGACGAGTAAAACGAGCGAAACGAGTAAAACGAGCGAAACGAGTAAAACGAGCGAAACGAGTAAAACGAGCGAAACGAGTAAAACGAGCGAAACGAGTAAAACGAGGAAAGCGAGTAAAACGAGCAAAACGAGTAAAACGAGCAAAACGAGTAAAACGAGCAAAACGAGTAAAACGAGTAAAACGAGCAAAACGAGTAAAACGAGCAAAACGAGTAAAACGAGCAAAACGAGTAAAATGAGCAAAACGAATAAAACGAGTAAAACGAGTAAAACGAGTAAAACGAGTAAAACGAGTAAGACGAATAAAACGAGTAAAACGAGTAAAACGAGTAAAACTAGTAAAACGAGTAAAACTAGTAAAACGAGTTTAACGAGTAAAACGAGTAAAACGAGTAAAACGAGTAAAACGAGTAAAACGAGAAAAAGGAGTAAAACGAGTAAAACTAGTGAAAAGAGTAAAACGAGTGAGACGAGTAAAACGAGCGAAACGAGTAAAACGAGCGAAACGAGTAAAACGAGCGAAACGAGTAAAACGAGTAAAACGAGCGAAACGAGTAAAACGAGCGAAACGAGTAAAACGAGGAAAGCGAGTAAAACGAGCAAAACGAGTAAAACGAGCAAAACGAGTAAAACGAGCAAAACGAGTAAAACGAGTAAAACGAGCAAAACGAGTAAAACGAGCAAAACGAGTAAAACGAGCAAAACGAGTAAAATGAGCAAAACGAGTAAAACGAGCAAAACGAGTAAAACTAGTAAAACGAGTAAAACGAGTAAAACGAGTAAAACGAGGAATACGAGTAATACGAGTAAAACGAGTAAAACGAGTGAAACGAGTAAAACGAGTAAAACGAGTAAAACGAGTAAAACGAGTAAAACTAGTAAAACGAGTAAAACGAGTAAAACGAGTTAAACGAGTAAAACTAGTAAAACGAGTAAAACGAGTTGAACGAGTAAAACGAGTACAACGAGTGAAACGAGTAAAACGAGTAAAACGAGTAAAACTAGTAAAACGAGTAAAACTAAACTAGTAAAACGAGTTAAACGAGTAAAACGAATAAAACGAGTAAAACGAGAAAAAGGAGTCAAACGAGTAAAACTAGTAAAACGAGCAAAACGAGTAAAACGAGCAAAACGAGTAAAACGAGTAAAACGAGCAAAACGAGTAAAACGAGCAAAACGAGTAATACGAGTAAAACGAGTAATACGAGTAATACGAGTAAAACGAGTAAAACGAGTAAAACGAGTAAAACGAGTAAAACGAGTAAAACGAGTAATACGAGTAAAACGAGTAAAACTAGTAAAACGAGTAAAACGAGTAAAACGAGTAAAACGAGTAAAACTAGTGAAAAGAGTAAAACGAGTGAAACGAGTAAAACGAGTAAAACGAGTAAAACTAGTAAAACGAGTAAAACTAGTAAAACGAGTTAAACGAGTAAAACGAGTAAAACGAGTAAAACGAGAAAAAGGAGTAAAACGAGTAAAACTAGTGAAAAGAGTAAAACGAGTGAGACGAGTAAAACGAGTGAAACGAGTGACACGAGTAAAACGAGCGAAACGAGTAAAACGAGCGAAACGAGTAAAACGAGCGAAACGAGTAAAACGAGCGAAACGAGTAAAACGAGCGAAACGAGTAAAACGAGCGAAACGAGTAAAACGAGGAAAGCGAGTAAAACGAGCAAAACGAGTAAAACGAGCAAAACGAGTAAAACGAGCAAAACGAGTAAAACGAGCAAAACGAGTAAAACGAGCAAAACGAGTAAAACGAGCAAAACGAGTAAAATGAGCAAAACGAGTAAACGAGCAAAACGAGTAAAACTAGTAAAACGAGTAAAACGAGTAAAACGAGTAAAACGAGTAAAACGAGTAATACGAGTAATACGAGTAAAACGAGTAAAACGAGTGAAACGAGTAAAACGAGTAAAACGAGTAAAACGAGTAAAACTAGTAAAACGAGTAAAACGAGTAAAACGAGTAAAACGAGTTAAACGAGTAAAACTAGTAAAACGAGTAAAACGAGTTGAACGAGTAAAACGAGTACAACGAGTGAAACGAGTAAAACGAGTAAAACGAGTAAAACCAGTAAAACGAGTAAAACGAGTAAAACGAGTAAAACGAGTAAAACGAGTAAAACGAGTAAAACGAGTAAAACGAGTAAAACGAGTAAAACGAGTAAAACGAGTAAAACGAGTAAAACGAGTAAAACTAGTAAAACGAGTAAAACTAGTAAAACGAGTTAAACGAGTAAAACGAGAAAAAGGAGTAAAACGAGTAAAACTAGTAAAACGAGCAAAACGAGTAAAACGAGCAAAACGAGTAAAACGAGTAAAACGAGCAAAACGAGTAAAACGAGCAAAACGAGTAATACGAGTAAAACGAGTAATACGAGTAATACGAGTAAAACGAGTAAAACGAGTAAAACGAGTAAAACGAGTAAAACGAGTAAAACGAGTAATACGAGTAAAACGAGTAAAACTAGTAAAACGAGTAAAACGAGTAAAACGAGTAAAACGAGTACAACGAGTGAAACGGGTAAAACGAGTGAAACGAGTAAAACGAGTAAAACGAGTAAAACCAGTAAAACGAGTAAAACGAGTAAAACGAGTAAGACGAGTAAAACGAGTAAAACGAGTAAAACGAGTAAAACTAGTAAAACGAGTAAAACTAGTAAAACGAGTTTAACGAGTAAAACGAGTAAAACGAGTAAAACGAGAAAAAGGAGTAAAACGAGTAAAACTAGTGAAAAGAGTAAAACGAGTGAGACGAGTAAAACGAGCGAAACGAGTAAAACGAGCGAAACGAGTAAAACGAGCGAAACGAGTAAAACGAGCGAAACGAGTAAAACGAGCGAAACGAGTAAAACGAGGAAAGCGAGTAAAACGAGCAAAACGAGTAAAACGAGCAAAACGAGTAAAACGAGCAAAACGAGTAAAACGAGCAAAACGAGTAAAACGAGCAAAACGAGTAAAACGAGCAAAACGAGTAAACGAGCAAAACGAGTAAAACTAGTAAAACGAGTAAAACGAGTAAAACGAGTAAAACGAGTAATACGAGTAATACGAGTAAAACGAGTAAAACGAGTGAAACGAGTAAAACGAGTAAAACGAGTAAAACGAGTAAAACTAGTAAAACGAGTAAAACGAGTAAAACGAGTAAAACGAGTTAAACGAGTAAAACTAGTAAAACGAGTAAAACGAGTTGAACGAGTAAAACGAGTACAACGAGTGAAACGAGTAAAACGAGTAAAACGAGTAAAACGAGTAAAACGAGTAAAACGAGTAAAACGAGTAAAACGAGTAAAACGAGTAAAACGAGTAAAACGAGTAAAACGAGTAAAACTAGTAAAACGAGTAAAACTAGTAAAACGAGTTAAACGAGTAAAACGAATAAAACGAGTAAAACGAGAAAAGGGAGTAAAACGAGTAAAACTAGTAAAACGAGCAAAACGAGTAAAACGAGCAAAACGAGTAAAACGAGTAAAACGAGCAAAACGAGTAAAACGAGCAAAACGAGTAATACGAGTAAAACGAGTAATACGAGTAATACGAGTAAAACGAGTAAAACGAGTAAAACGAGTAAAACGAGTAAAACGAGTAAAACGAGTAATACGAGTAAAACGAGTAAAACTAGTAAAACGAGTAAAACGAGTAAAACGAGTAAAACGAGTAAAACTAGTAAAACGAGTTAAACGAGTAAAACGAGTAAAACGAGTAAAACGAGTAAAAGGTGTATAACGAGTAAAACTAGTGAAAATAGTAAAACGAGTGAAACGAGTAAAACGAGTAAAACGAGTAAAACTAGTAAAACGAGTAAAACGAGTAAAATGAGTAAAACAAGTAAAACGAGTAAAAGGAGAAAAACGAGTAAAACGAGTAAAACGAGTAAAACGAGTAAAACGAGTAAAACTAGTAAAACGAGTAAAACGAGTAAAACGAGTAAAACTAGTAAAACGAGTAAAACTAGTAAAACGAGTTAAACGAGTAAAACGAGTAAAACGAGTAAAACGAGTAAAACGAGAAAAAGGAGTAAAAGGAGTAAAACGAGTAAAACTAGTGAAAAGAGTAAAACGAGTGAAACGAGTAAAACGAGTAAAACGAGTAAAACTAGTAAAACGAGTAAAACTAGTAAAACGAGTTAAACGAGTAAAACGAGTAAAACGAGTAAAACGAGAAAAAGGAGTAAAACGAGTAAAACTAGTGAAAAGAGTAAAACGAGTGAGACGAGTAAAACGAGTGAAACGAGTGAAACGAGTAAAACGAGCGAAACGAGTAAAACGAGCGAAACGAGTAAAACGAGCGAAACGAGTAAAACGAGCGAAACGAGTAAAACGAGCGAAACGAGTAAAACGAGGAAAGCGAGTAAAACGAGCAAAACGAGTAAAACGAGCAAAACGAGTAAAACGAGCAAAACGAGTAAAACGAGCAAAACGATTAAAACGCGCAAAACGAGTAAAACGAGCAAAACGAGCAAAACGAGTAAAACGAGCAAAACGAGTAAAACGAGTAAAACGAGTAAAACGAGTAAAACGAGTAAAACGAGTTAAACGAGTAAAACTAGTAAAACGAGTAAAACGAGTTGAACGAGTAAAACGAGTACAACGAGTGAAACGAGTAAAACGAGTAAAACGAGTAAAACCAGTAAAACGAGTAAAACGAGTAAAACGAGTAAAACGAGTAAAACTAGTAAAACGAGTAAAACGAGTAAAACTAGTAAAACGAGTTAAACGAGTTAAACGAGTAAAACGAGTAAAACGAGTAAAACGAGTAAAACGAGAAAAAGGAGTAAAACGAGTAAAACTAGTGAAAAGAGTAAAACGAGTGAGACGAGTAAAACGAGTGAAACGAGTGAAACGAGTAAAACGAGCGAAACGAGTAAAACGAGCGAAACGAGTAAAACGAGCGAAACGAGTAAAACGAGCGAAACGAGTAAAACGAGCGAAACGAGTAAAACGAGCGAAACGAGTAAAACGAGCGAAACGAGTAAAACGAGCGAAAAGAGTAAAACGAGGAAAGCGAGTAAAACGAGTAGAACGAGTAAAACGAGCAAAACGAGTAAAACGAGCAAAACGAGTAAAACGAGCAAAACGAGTAAAACGAGTAAAACGAGTAAAACGAGTAAAACGAGTAAAACGAATAAAACGAGTAAAACGAGTAAAACGAGTAAAACGAGTAAAACGAGTAAGACGAGTAAAACGAGTAAAACGAGTAAAACGAGTAAAACTAGTAAAACAAGTAAAACTAGTAAAACGAGTTTAACGAGTAAAACGAGTAAAACGAGTAAAACGAGTAAAACGAGAAAAAGGAGTAAAACGAGTAAAACTAGTGAAAAGAGTAAAACTAGTGAAAAGAGTAAAACGAGTGAGACGAGTAAAACGAGCGAAACGAGTAAAACGAGCGAAACGAGTAAAACGAGCGAAACGAGTAAAACGAGCGAAACGAGTAAAACGAGCGAAACGAGTAAAACGAGGAAAGCGAGTAAAACGAGCAAAACGAGTAAAACGAGTAAAACGAGTAAAACGAGTAAAACGAGTAAAACGAGTAAAACGAGTAAAACGAGTAAAACGAGTAAAACGAGTAAAACTAGTAAAACGAGTAAAACTAGTAAAACGAGTTAAACGAGTAAAACGAATAAAACGAGTAAAACGAGAAAAGGGAGTAAAACGAGTAAAACTAGTAAAACGAGCAAAACGAGTAAAACGAGCAAAACGAGTAAAACGAGTAAAACGAGCAAAACGAGTAAAACGAGCAAAACGAGTAATACGAGTAAAACGAGTAATACGAGTAATACGAGTAAAACGAGTAAAACGAGTAAAACGAGTAAAACGAGTAAAACGAGTAAAACGAGTAATACGAGTAAAACGAGTAAAACTAGTAAAACGAGTAAAACGAGTAAAACGAGTAAAACGAGTAAAACTAGTAAAACGAGTTAAACGAGTAAAACGAGTAAAACGAGTAAAACGAGTAAAAGGTGTATAACGAGTAAAACTAGTGAAAATAGTAAAACGAGTGAAACGAGTAAAACGAGTAAAACGAGTAAAACTAGTAAAACGAGTAAAACGAGTAAAATGAGTAAAACAAGTAAAACGAGTAAAAGGAGAAAAACGAGTAAAACGAGTAAAACGAGTAAAACGAGTAAAACGAGTAAAACTAGTAAAACGAGTAAAACGAGTAAAACGAGTAAAACTAGTAAAACGAGTAAAACTAGTAAAACGAGTTAAACGAGTAAAACGAGTAAAACGAGTAAAACGAGAAAAAGGAGTAAAAGGAGTAAAACGAGTAAAACTAGTGAAAAGAGTAAAACGAGTGAAACGAGTAAAACGAGTAAAACGAGTAAAACTAGTAAAACGAGTAAAACTAGTAAAACGAGTTAAACGAGTAAAACGAGTAAAACGAGTAAAACGAGAAAAAGGAGTAAAACGAGTAAAACTAGTGAAAAGAGTAAAACGAGTGAGACGAGTAAAACGAGTGAAACGAGTGAAACGAGTAAAACGAGCGAAACGAGTAAAACGAGCGAAACGAGTAAAACGAGCGAAACGAGTAAAACGAGCGAAACGAGTAAAACGAGCGAAACGAGTAAAACGAGGAAAGCGAGTAAAACGAGCAAAACGAGTAAAACGAGCAAAACGAGTAAAACGAGCAAAACGAGTAAAACGAGCAAAACGATTAAAACGCGCAAAACGAGTAAAACGAGCAAAACGAGTAAAACGAGCAAAACGAGTAAAACGAGCAAAACGAGTAAAACGAGTAAAACGAGTAAAACGAGTAAAACGAGTTAAACGAGTAAAACTAGTAAAACGAGCAAAACGAGTAAAACGAGTAAAACGAGCAAAACGAGTAAAACGAGTAAAACGAGTAAAACGAGTAAAACTAGTAAAACAAGTAAAACTAGTAAAACGAGTTTAACGAGTAAAACGAGTAAAACGAGTAAAACGAGTAAAACGAGAAAAAGGAGTAAAACGAGTAAAACTAGTGAAAAGAGTAAAACTAGTGAAAAGAGTAAAACGAGTGAGACGAGTAAAACGAGCGAAACGAGTAAAACGAGCGAAACGAGTAAAACGAGCGAAACGAGTAAAACGAGCGAAACGAGTAAAACGAGCGAAACGAGTAAAACGAGGAAAGCGAGTAAAACGAGCAAAACGAGTAAAACGAGCAAAACGAGTAAAACGAGCAAAACGAGTAAAACGAGTAAAACGAGCAAAACGAGTAAAACGAGCAAAACGAGTAAAACGAGCAAAACGAGTAAAATGAGCAAAACGAGTAAAACGAGCAAAACGAGTAAAACTAGTAAAACGAGTAAAACGAGTAAAACGAGTAAAACGAGTAAAACGAGGAATACGAGTAATACGAGTAAAACGAGTAAAACGAGTAAAACGAGTAAAACGAGTGAAACGAGTAAAACGAGTAAAACGAGTAAAACGAGTAAAACGAGTAAAACGAGTAAAACTAGTAAAACGAGTAAAACGAGTAAAACGAGTAAAACGAGTTAAACGAGTAAAACTAGTAAAACGAGCAAAACGAGTAAAACGAGCAAAACGAGTAAAACGAGCAAAACGATTAAAACGCGCAAAACGAGTAAAACGAGCAAAACGAGTAAAACGAGCAAAACGAGTAAAACGAGCAAAACGAGTAAAACGAGTAAAACGAGTAAAACGAGTAAAACGAGTTAAACGAGTAAAACTAGTAAAACGAGTAAAACGAGTTGAACGAGTAAAACGAGTACAACGAGTGAAACGAGTAAAACGAGTAAAACGAGTAAAACCAGTAAAACGAGTAAAACGAGTAAAACGAGTAAAACGAGTAAAACGAGTAAAACGAGTAAAACTAGTAAAACGAGTAAAACGAGTAAAACTAGTAAAACGAGTTAAACGAGTTAAACGAGTAAAACGAGTAAAACGAGTAAAACGAGTAAAACGAGTAAAACGAGAAAAAGGAGTAAAACGAGTAAAACTAGTGAAAAGAGTAAAACGAGTGAGACGAGTAAAACGAGTGAAACGAGTGAAACGAGTAAAACGAGCGAAACGAGTAAAACGAGCGAAACGAGTAAAACGAGCGAAACGAGTAAAACGAGCGAAACGAGTAAAACGAGCGAAACGAGTAAAACGAGCGAAACGAGTAAAACGAGCGAAACGAGTAAAACGAGCGAAAAGAGTAAAACGAGGAAAGCGAGTAAAACGAGTAGAACGAGTAAAACGAGCAAAACGAGTAAAACGAGTAAAACGAGCAAAACGAGTAAAACGAGCAAAACGAGTAAAACGAGTAAAACGAGTAAAACGAGTAAAACGAGTAAAACGAGTAAAACGAGTAAAACGAATAAAACGAGTAAAACGAGTAAAACGAGTAAAACGAGTAAAACGAGTAAGACGAGTAAAACGAGTAAAACGAGTAAAACGAGTAAAACTAGTAAAACGAGTAAAACTAGTAAAACGAGTTTAACGAGTAAAACGAGTAAAACGAGTAAAACGAGTAAAACGAGTAAAACGAGTAAAACGAGAAAAAGGAGTAAAACGAGTAAAACTAGTGAAAAGAGTAAAACGAGTGAGACGAGTAAAACGAGCGAAACGAGTAAAACGAGCGAAACGAGTAAAACGAGCGAAACGAGTAAAACGAGCGAAACGAGTAAAACGAGCGAAACGAGTAAAACGAGGAAAGCGAGTAAAACGAGCAAAACGAGTAAAACGAGCAAAACGAGTAAAACGAGCAAAACGAGTAAAACGAGTAAAACGAGCAAAACGAGTAAAACGAGCAAAACGAGTAAAACGAGCAAAACGAGTAAAATGAGCAAAACGAGTAAAACGAGCAAAACGAGTAAAACTAGTAAAACGAGTAAAACGAGTAAAACGAGTAAAACGAGTAAAACGAGGAATACGAGTAATACGAGTAAAACGAGTAAAACGAGTGAAACGAGTAAAACGAGTAAAACGAGTAAAACGAGTAAAACGAGTAAAACTAGTAAAACGAGTAAAACGAGTAAAACGAGTAAAACGAGTTAAACGAGTAAAACTAGTAAAACGAGTAAAACGAGTTGAACGAGTAAAACGAGTACAACGAGTGAAACGAGTAAAACGAGTAAAACGAGTAAAACTAGTAAAACGAGTAAAACTAGTAAAACGAGTTAAACGAGTAAAACGAATAAAACGAGTAAAACGAGAAAAAGGAGTAAAACGAGTAAAACTAGTAAAACGAGCAAAACGAGTAAAACGAGCAAAACGAGTAAAACGAGTAAAACGAGCAAAACGAGTAAAACGAGCAAAACGAGTAATACGAGTAAAACGAGTAATACGAGTAATACGAGTAAAACGAGTAAAACGAGTAAAACTAGTGAAAAGAGTAAAACGAGTGAGACGAGTAAAACGAGTGAAACGAGTGACACGAGTAAAACGAGCGAAACGAGTAAAACGAGCGAAACGAGTAAAACGAGCGAAACGAGTAAAACGAGCGAAACGAGTAAAACGAGCGAAACGAGTAAAACGAGCGAAACGAGTAAAACGAGCGAAACGAGTAAAACGAGGAAAGCGAGTAAAACGAGCAAAACGAGTAAAACGAGCAAAACGAGTAAAACGAGCAAAACGAGTAAAACGAGCAAAACGAGTAAAACGAGCAAAACGAGTAAAACGAGCAAAACGAGTAAAATGAGCAAAACGAGTAAACGAGCAAAACGAGTAAAACTAGTAAAACGAGTAAAACGAGTAAAACGAGTAAAACGAGTAATACGAGTAATACGAGTAATATGAGTAAAACGAGTAAAACGAGTGAAACGAGTAAAACGAGTAAACGAGTAAAACGAGTAAAACTAGTAAAACGAGTAAAACGAGTAAAACGAGTAAAACGAGTTAAACGAGTAAAACTAGTAAAACGAGTAAAACGAGTTGAACGAGTAAAACGAGTACAACGAGTGAAACGAGTAAAACGAGTAAAACGAGTAAAACCAGTAAAACCAGTAAAACGAGTAAAACGAGTAAAACGAGTAAAACGAGTAAAACGAGTAAAACGAGTAAAACGAGTAAAACGAGTAAAACGAGTAAAACGAGTAAAACGAGTAAAACTAGTAAAACGAGTAAAACTAGTAAAACGAGTTAAACGAGTAAAACGAATAAAACGAGTAAAACGAGAAAAAGGAGTAAAACGAGTAAAACTAGTAAAACGAGCAAAACGAGTAAAACGAGCAAAACGAGTAAAACGAGTAAAACGAGCAAAACGAGTAAAACGAGCAAAACGAGTAATACGAGTAAAACGAGTAATACGAGTAATACGAGTAAAACGAGTAAAACGAGTAAAACGAGTAAAACGAGTAAAACGAGTAAAACGAGTAAAACGAGTAATACGAGTAAAACGAGTAAAACTAGTAAAACGAGTAAAACGAGTAAAACGAGTAAAACGAGTAAAACTAGTAAAACGAGTTAAACGAGTAAAACGAGTAAAACGAGTAAAACGAGTAAAAGGTGTATAACGAGTAAAACTAGTGAAAATAGTAAAACGAGTGAAACGAGTAAAACGAGTAAAACGAGTAAAACTAGTAAAACGAGTAAAACGAGTAAAATGAGTAAAACAAGTAAAACGAGTAAAAGGAGAAAAACGAGTAAAACGAGTAAAACGAGTAAAACGAGTAAAACTAGTAAAACGAGTAAAACGAGTAAAACGAGTAAAACTAGTAAAACGAGTAAAACTAGTAAAACGAGTTAAACGAGTAAAACGAGTAAAACGAGTAAAACGAGAAAAAGGAGTAAAACGAGTAAAACTAGTGATAAGAGTAAAACGAGTGAGACGAGTAAAACGAGTGAAACGAGTGAAACGAGTAAAACGAGCGAAACGAGTAAAACGAGCGAAACGAGTAAAACGAGCGAAACGAGTAAAACGAGCGAAACGAGTAAAACGAGCGAAACGAGTAAAACGAGGAAAGCGAGTAAAACGAGCAAAACGAGTAAAACGAGCAAAACGAGTAAAACGAGCAAAACGAGTAAAACGAGCAAAACGATTAAAACGCGCAAAACGAGTAAAACGAGCAAAACGAGTAAAACGAGCAAAACGAGTAAAACGAGCAAAACGAGTAAAACGAGTAAAACGAGTAAAACGAGTAAAACGAGTAAAACGAGTTAAACGAGTAAAACTAGTAAAACGAGTAAAACGAGTTGAACGAGTAAAACGAGTACAACGAGTGAAACGAGTAAAACGAGTAAAACGAGTAAAACGAGTAAAACGAGTTAAACGAGTAAAACGAGTAAAACGAGTAAAACGAGTAAAACGAGTAAAACTAGTAAAACGAGTAAAACGAGTAAAACGAGTAAAACTAGTAAAACGAGTAAAACTAGTAAAACGAGTTAAACGAGTAAAACGAGTAAAACGAGTAAAACGAGAAAAAGGAGTAAAAGGAGTAAAACGAGTAAAACTAGTGAAAAGAGTAAAACGAGTGAAACGAGTAAAACGAGTAAAACGAGTAAAACTAGTAAAACGAGTAAAACTAGTAAAACGAGTTAAACGAGTAAAACGAGTAAAACGAGTAAAACGAGAAAAAGGAGTAAAACGAGTAAAACTAGTGAAAAGAGTAAAACGAGTGAGACGAGTAAAACGAGTGAAACGAGTGAAACGAGTAAAACGAGCGAAACGAGTAAAACGAGCGAAACGAGTAAAACGAGCGAAACGAGTAAAACGAGCGAAACGAGTAAAACGAGCGAAACGAGTAAAACGAGCGAAACGAGTAAAACGAGGAAAGCGAGTAAAACGAGCAAAACGAGTAAAACGAGCAAAACGAGTAAAACGAGCAAAACGAGTAAAACGAGCAAAACGATTAAAACGCGCAAAACGAGTAAAACGAGCAAAACGAGTAAAACGAGCAAAACGAGTAAAACGAGTAAAACGAGTAAAACGAGTAAAACGAGTAAAACGAGTTAAACGAGTAAAACTAGTAAAACGAGTAAAACGAGTTGAACGAGTAAAACGAGTACAACGAGTGAAACGAGTAAAACGAGTAAAACGAGTAAAACCAGTAAAACGAGTAAAACGAGTAAAACGAGTAAAACGAGTAAAACGAGCAAAACGAGTAAAACGAGCAAAACGAGTAAAACGAGCAAAACGAGTAAAACGAGCAAAACGAGTAAAACGAGTAAAACGAGTAAAACGAGTAAAACGAGTAAAACGAGTTAAACGAGTAAAACTAGTAAAACGAGTAAAACGAGTTGAACGAGTAAAACGAGTACAACGAGTGAAACGAGTAAAACGAGTAAAACGAGTAAAACCAGTAAAACGAGTAAAACGAGTAAAACGAGTAAAACGAGTAAAACTAGTAAAACGAGTAAAACGAGTAAAACTAGTAAAACGAGTTAAACGAGTAAAACGAGTAAAACGAGAAAAAGGAGTAAAACGAGTAAAACTAGTGAAAAGAGTAAAACGAGTGAGACGAGTAAAACGAGTGAAACGAGTGACACGAGTAAAACGAGCGAAACGAGTAAAACGAGCGAAACGAGTAAAACGAGCGAAACGAGTAAAACGAGCGAAACGAGTAAAACGAGCGAAACGAGTAAAACGAGCGAAACGAGTAAAACGAGCGAAACGAGTAAAACGAGGAAAGCGAGTAAAACGAGCAAACGAGTAAAACGAGCAAAACGAGTAAAACGAGCAAAACGAGTAAAACGAGCAAAACGAGTAAAACGAGCAAAACGAGTAAAACGAGCAAAACGAGTAAAATGAGCAAAACGAGTAAACGAGCAAAACGAGTAAAACTAGTAAAACGAGTAAAACGAGTAAAACGAGTAAAACGAGCGAAACGAGTAAAACGAGCGAAACGAGTAAAACGAGGAAAGCGAGTAAAACGAGCAAAACGAGGAAAGCGAGTAAAACGAGCCAAAACGAGTAAAACGAGCAAAACGAGTAAAACGAGCAAAACGAGTAAAACGAGTAAAACGAGCAAAACGAGTAAAACGAGCAAAACGAGTAAAATGAGCAAAACGAGTAAAACGAGCAAAACGAGTAAAACTAGTAAAACGAGTAAAACGAGTAAAACGAGTAAAACGAGTAAAACGAGGAATACGAGTAATACGAGTAAAACGAGTAAAACGAGTGAAACGAGTAAAACGAGTAAAACGAGTAAAACGAGTAAAACGAGTAAAACGAGTAAAACTAGTAAAACGAGTAAAACGAGTAAAACGAGTAAAACGAGTTAAACGAGTAAAACTAGTAAAACGAGTAAAACGAGTTGAACGAGTAAAACGAGTACAACGAGTGAAACGAGTAAAACGAGTAAAACGAGTAAAACTAGTAAAACGAGTAAAACTAGTAAAACGAGTTAAACGAGTAAAACGAATAAAACGAGTAAAACGAGAAAAAGGAGTAAAACGAGTAAAACTAGTAAAACGAGCAAAACGAGTAAAACGAGCAAAACGAGTAAAACGAGTAAAACGAGCAAAACGAGTAAAACGAGCAAACGAGTAATACGAGTAAAACGAGTAATACGAGTAATACGAGTAAAACGAGTAAAACGAGTAAAACTAGTGAAAAGAGTAAAACGAGTGAGACGAGTAAAACGAGTGAAACGAGTGACACGAGTAAAACGAGCGAAACGAGTAAAACGAGCGAAACGAGTAAAACGAGCGAAACGAGTAAAACGAGCGAAACGAGTAAAACGAGCGAAACGAGTAAAACGAGCGAAACGAGTAAAACGAGCGAAACGAGTAAAACGAGGAAAGCGAGTAAAACGAGCAAAACGAGTAAAACGAGCAAAACGAGTAAAACGAGCAAAACGAGTAAAACGAGCAAAACGAGTAAAACGAGCAAAACGAGTAAAACGAGCAAAACGAGTAAAATGAGCAAAACGAGTAAACGAGCAAAACGAGTAAAACTAGTAAAACGAGTAAAACGAGTAAAACGAGTAAAACGAGTAAAACGAGTAATACGAGTAATATGAGTAAAACGAGTAAAACGAGTGAAACGAGTAAAACGAGTAAAACGAGTAAAACGAGTAAAACTAGTAAAACGAGTAAAACGAGTAAAACGAGTAAAACGAGTTAAACGAGTAAAACTAGTAAAACGAGTAAAACGAGTTGAACGAGTAAAACGAGTACAACGAGTGAAACGAGTAAAACGAGTAAAACGAGTAAAACCAGTAAAACCAGTAAAACGAGTAAAACGAGTAAAACGAGTAAAACGAGTAAAACGAGTAAAACGAGTAAAACGAGTAAAACGAGTAAAACGAGTAAAACGAGTAAAACGAGTAAAACGAGTAAAACGAGTAAAACTAGTAAAACGAGTAAAACTAGTAAAACGAGTTAAACGAGTAAAACGAATAAAACGAGTAAAACGAGAAAAAGGAGTAAAACGAGTAAAACTAGTAAAACGAGCAAAACGAGTAAAACGAGCAAAACGAGTAAAACGAGTAAAACGAGCAAAACGAGTAAAACGAGCAAAACGAGTAATACGAGTAAAACGAGTAATACGAGTAATACGAGTAAAACGAGTAAAACGAGTAAAACGAGTAAAACGAGTAAAACGAGTAAAACGAGTAATACGAGTAAAACGAGTAAAACTAGTAAAACGAGTAAAACGAGTAAAACGAGTAAAACGAGTAAAACTAGTAAAACGAGTTAAACGAGTAAAACGAGTAAAACGAGTAAAACGAGTAAAAGGTGTATAACGAGTAAAACTAGTGAAAATAGTAAAACGAGTGAAACGAGTAAAACGAGTAAAACGAGTAAAACTAGTAAAACGAGTAAAACGAGTAAAATGAGTAAAACAAGTAAAACGAGTAAAAGGAGAAAAACGAGTAAAACGAGTAAAACGAGTAAAACGAGTAAAACTAGTAAAACGAGTAAAACGAGTAAAACGAGTAAAACTAGTAAAACGAGTAAAACTAGTAAAACGAGTTAAACGAGTAAAACGAGTAAAACGAGTAAAACGAGAAAAAGGAGTAAAAGGAGTAAAACGAGTAAAACTAGTGAAAAGAGTAAAACGAGTGAAACGGAGTAAAACGAGTAAAACGAGTAAAACTAGTAAAACGAGTAAAACTAGTAAAACGAGTTAAACGAGTAAAACGAGTAAAACGAGTAAAACGAGAAAAAGGAGTAAAACGAGTAAAACTAGTGATAAGAGTAAAACGAGTGAGACGAGTAAAACGAGTGAAACGAGTGAAACGAGTAAAACGAGCGAAACGAGTAAAACGAGCGAAACGAGTAAAACGAGCGAAACGAGTAAAACGAGCGAAACGAGTAAAACGAGCGAAACGAGTAAAACGAGGAAAGCGAGTAAAACGAGCAAAACGAGTAAAACGAGCAAAACGAGTAAAACGAGCAAAACGAGTAAAACGAGCAAAACGATTAAAACGCGCAAAACGAGTAAAACGAGCAAAACGAGTAAAACGAGCAAAACGAGTAAAACGAGCAAAACGAGTAAAACGAGTAAAACGAGTAAAACGAGTAAAACGAGTAAAACGAGTTAAACGAGTAAAACTAGTAAAACGAGTAAAACGAGTTGAACGAGTAAAACGAGTACAACGAGTGAAACGAGTAAAACGAGTAAAACGAGTAAAACGAGTAAAACGAGTTAAACGAGTAAAACGAGTAAAACGAGTAAAACGAGTAAAACGAGTAAAACTAGTAAAACGAGTAAAACGAGTAAAACGAGTAAAACTAGTAAAACGAGTAAAACTAGTAAAACGAGTTAAACGAGTAAAACGAGTAAAACGAGTAAAACGAGAAAAAGGAGTAAAAGGAGTAAAACGAGTAAAACTAGTGAAAAGAGTAAAACGAGTGAAACGAGTAAAACGAGTAAAACGAGTAAAACTAGTAAAACGAGTAAAACTAGTAAAACGAGTTAAACGAGTAAAACGAGTAAAACGAGTAAAACGAGAAAAAGGAGTAAAACGAGTAAAACTAGTGAAAAGAGTAAAACGAGTGAGACGAGTAAAACGAGTGAAACGAGTGAAACGAGTAAAACGAGCGAAACGAGTAAAACGAGCGAAACGAGTAAAACGAGCGAAACGAGTAAAACGAGCGAAACGAGTAAAACGAGCGAAACGAGTAAAACGAGCGAAACGAGTAAAACGAGGAAAGCGAGTAAAACGAGCAAAACGAGTAAAACGAGCAAAACGAGTAAAACGAGCAAAACGAGTAAAACGAGCAAAACGATTAAAACGCGCAAAACGAGTAAAACGAGCAAAACGAGTAAAACGAGCAAAACGAGTAAAACGAGCAAAACGAGTAAAACGAGTAAAACGAGTAAAACGAGTAAAACGAGTAAAACGAGTTAAACGAGTAAAACTAGTAAAACGAGTAAAACGAGTTGAACGAGTAAAACGAGTACAACGAGTGAAACGAGTAAAACGAGTAAAACGAGTAAAACCAGTAAAACGAGTAAAACGAGTAAAACGAGTAAAACGAGTAAAACGAGCAAAACGAGTAAAACGAGCAAAACGAGTAAAACGAGCAAAACGAGTAAAACGAGTAAAACGAGTAAAACGAGTAAAACGAGTAAAACGAGTTAAACGAGTAAAACTAGTAAAACGAGTAAAACGAGTTGAACGAGTAAAACGAGTACAACGAGTGAAACGAGTAAAACGAGTAAAACGAGTAAAACCAGTAAAACGAGTAAAACGAGTAAAACGAGTAAAACGAGTAAAACTAGTAAAACGAGTAAAACGAGTAAAACTAGTAAAACGAGTTAAACGAGTAAAACGAGTAAAACGAGAAAAAGGAGTAAAACGAGTAAAACTAGTGAAAAGAGTAAAACGAGTGAGACGAGTAAAACGAGTGAAACGAGTGACACGAGTAAAACGAGCGAAACGAGTAAAACGAGCGAAACGAGTAAAACGAGCGAAACGAGTAAAACGAGCGAAACGAGTAAAACGAGCGAAACGAGTAAAACGAGCGAAACGAGTAAAACGAGCGAAACGAGTAAAACGAGGAAAGCGAGTAAAACGAGCAAAACGAGTAAAACGAGCAAAACGAGTAAAACGAGCAAAACGAGTAAAACGAGCAAAACGAGTAAAACGAGCAAAACGAGTAAAACGAGCAAAACGAGTAAAATGAGCAAAACGAGTAAACGAGCAAAACGAGTAAAACTAGTAAAACGAGTAAAACGAGTAAAACGAGTAAAACGAGTAATACGAGTAATACGAGTAAAACGAGTAAAACGAGTGAAACGAGTAAAACGAGTAAAACGAGTAAAACGAGTAAAACTAGTAAAACGAGTAAAACGAGTAAAACGAGTAAAACGAGTTAAACGAGTAAAACTAGTAAAACGAGTAAAACGAGTTGAACGAGTAAAACGAGTACAACGAGTGAAACGAGTAAAACGAGTAAAACGAGTAAAACCAGTAAAACGAGTAAAACGAGTAAAACGAGTAAAACGAGTAAAACGAGTAAAACGAGTAAAACGAGTAAAACGAGTAAAACGAGTAAAACGAGTAAAACGAGTAAAACGAGTAAAACGAGTAAAACTTGTAAAACGAGTAAAACTAGTAAAACGAGTTAAACGAGTAAAACGAATAAAACGAGTAAAACGAGAAAAAGGAGTAAAACGAGTAAAACTAGTAAAACGAGCAAAACGAGTAAAACGAGCAAAACGAGTAAAACGAGTAAAACGAGCAAAACGAGTAAAACGAGCAAAACGAGTAATACGAGTAAAACGAGTAATACGAGTAATACGAGTAAAACGAGTAAAACGAGTAAAACGAGTAAAACGAGTAAAACGAGTAAAACGAGTAATACGAGTAAAACGAGTAAAACTAGTAAAACGAGTAAAACGAGTAAAACGAGTAAAACGAGTAAAACTAGTAAAACGAGTTAAACGAGTAAAACGAGTAAAACGAGTAAAACGAGTAAAAGGTGTATAACGAGTAAAACTAGTGAAAATAGTAAAACGAGTGAAACGAGTAAAACGAGTAAAACGAGTAAAACTAGTAAAACGAGTAAAACGAGTAAAATGAGTAAAACAAGTAAAACGAGTAAAAGGAGAAAAACGAGTAAAACGAGTAAAACGAGTAAAACGAGTAAAACTAGTAAAACGAGTAAAACGAGTAAAACGAGTAAAACTAGTAAAACGAGTAAAACTAGTAAAACGAGTTAAACGAGTAAAACGAGTAAAACGAGAAAAAGGAGTAAAAGGAGTAAAACGAGTAAAACTAGTGAAAAGAGTAAAACGAGTGAAACGAGTAAAACGAGTAAAACGAGTAAAACTAGTAAAACGAGTAAAACTAGTAAAACGAGTTAAACGAGTAAAACGAGTAAAACGAGTAAAACGAGAAAAAGGAGTAAAACGAGTAAAACTAGTGAAAAGAGTAAAACGAGTGAGACGAGTAAAACGAGTGAAACGAGTGAAACGAGTAAAACGAGCGAAACGAGTAAAACGAGCGAAACGAGTAAAACGAGCGAAACGAGTAAAAACGAGCGAAACGAGTAAAACGAGCGAAACGAGTAAACGAGCGAAACGAGTAAAACGAGGAAAGCGAGTAAAACGAGCAAAACGAGTAAAACGAGCAAAACGAGTAAAACGAGCAAAACGAGTAAAACGAGCAAAACGATTAAAACGCGCAAAACGAGTAAAACGAGCAAAACGAGTAAAACGAGCAAAACGAGTAAAACGAGCCAAACGAGTAAAACGAGTAAAACGAGTAAAACGAGTAAAACGAGTAAAACGAGTTAAACGAGTAAAACTAGTAAAACGAGTAAAACGAGTTGAACGAGTAAAACGAGTACAACGAGTGAAACGAGTAAAACGAGTAAAACGAGTAAAACGAGTAAAACGAGTTAAACGAGTAAAACGAGTAAAACGAGTAAAACGAGTAAAACGAGTAAAACTAGTAAAACGAGTAAAACGAGTAAAACGAGTAAAACTAGTAAAACGAGTAAAACTAGTAAAACGAGTTAAACGAGTAAAACGAGTAAAACGAGTAAAACGAGAAAAAGGAGTAAAAGGAGTAAAACGAGTAAAACTAGTGAAAAGAGTAAAACGAGTGAAACGAGTAAAACGAGTAAAACGAGTAAAACTAGTAAAACGAGTAAAACGAGTAAAACGAGTAAAACGAGTAAAACGAGTAAAACGAGTAAAACGAGTAAAACGAGTAAAACGAGTAAAACGAGTAAAACGAGTAAAACGAGTAAAACTAGTAAAACGAGTAAAACGAGTAAAACTAGTAAAACGAGTAAAACGAGTAAAACGAGTAAAACTAGTAAAACGAGTAAAACTAGTAAAACGAGTTAAACGAGTAAAACGAGTAAAACGAGAAAAAGGAGTAAAAGGAGTAAAACGAGTAAAACTAGTGAAAAGAGTAAAACGAGTGAAACGAGTAAAACGAGTAAAACGAGTGAAACTAGTAAAACGAGTAAAACTAGTAAAACGAGTTAATCGAGTAAAACGAGTAAAACGAGTAAAACGAGAAAAAGGAGTAAAACGAGTAAAACTAGTGAAAAGAGTAAAACGAGTGAGACGAGTAAAACGAGTGAAACGAGTGAAACGAGTAAAACGAGCGAAACGAGTAAAACGAGCGAAACGAGTAAAACGAGCGAAACGAGTAAAACGAGCGAAACGAGTAAAACGAGCGAAACGAGTAAAACGAGCGAAACGAGTAAAACGAGGAAAGCGAGTAAAACGAGCAAAACGAGTAAAACGAGCAAAACGAGTAAAACGAGCAAAACGAGTAAAACGAGCAAAACGAGTAAAACGAGCAAAACGAGTAAAACGAGCAAAACGAGTAAAACGAGTAAAACGAGTAAAACGAGTAAAACGAGTAAAACGAGTAAAACGAGTTAAACGAGTAAAACTAGTAAAACGAGTAAAACGAGTTGAACGAGTAAAACGAGTACAACGAGTGAAACGAGTAAAACGAGTAAAACGAGTAAAACGAGTAAAACGAGTAAAACGAGTAAAACGAGTAAAACTAGTAAAACGAGTAAAACTAGTAAAACGAGTTAAACGTGTAAAACGAGTAAAACGAGTAAAACGAGAAAAAGGAGTAAAAGGAGTAAAACGAGTAAAACTAGTGAAAAGAGTAAAACGAGTGAAACGAGTAAAACGAGTAAAACGAGTAAAACTAGTAAAACGAGTAAAACTAGTAAAACGAGTTAAACGAGTAAAACGAGTAAAACGAGTAAAACGAGAAAAAGGAGTAAAACGAGTAAAACTAGTGAAAAGAGTAAAACGAGTGAGACGAGTAAAACGAGTGAAACGAGTGAAACGAGTAAAACGAGCGAAACGAGTAAAACGAGCGAAACGAGTAAAACGAGCGAAACGAGTAAAACGAGCGAAACGAGTAAAACGAGCGAAACGAGTAAAACGAGCGAAACGAGTAAAACGAGGAAAGCGAGTAAAACGAGCAAAACGAGTAAAACGAGCAAAACGAGTAAAACGAGCAAAACGAGTAAAACGAGCAAAACGATTAAAACGCGCAAAACGAGTAAAACGAGCAAAACGAGTAAAACGAGCAAAACGAGTAAAACGAGCAAAACGAGTAAAACGAGTAAAACGAGTAAAACGAGTAAAACGAGTAAAACGAGTTAAACGAGTAAAACTAGTAAAACGAGTAAAACGAGTTGAACGAGTAAAACGAGTACAACGAGTGAAACGAGTAAAACGAGTAAAACGAGTAAAACCAGTAAAACGAGTAAAACGAGTAAAACGAGTAAAACGAATAAAACTAGTAAAACGAGTAAAACGAGTAAAACTAGTAAAACGAGTTAAACGAGTTAAACGAGTAAAACGAGTAAAACGAGTAAAACGAGTAAAACGAGAAAAAGGAGTAAAACGAGTAAAACTAGTGAAAAGAGTAAAACGAGTGAGACGAGTAAAACGAGTGAAACGAGTGAAACGAGTAAAACGAGCGAAACGAGTAAAACGAGCGAAACGAGTAAAACGAGCGAAACGAGTAAAACGAGCGAAACGAGTAAAACGAGCGAAACGAGTAAAACGAGCGAAACGAGTAAAACGAGCGAAACGAGTAAAACGAGCGAAACGAGTAAAACGAGCGAAAAGAGTAAAACGAGGAAAGCGAGTAAAACGAGTAGAACGAGTAAAACGAGCAAAACGAGTAAAACGAGCAAAACGAGTAAAACGAGCAAAACGAGTAAAACGAGTAAAACGAGTAAAACGAGTAAAACGAGTAAAACGAGTAAAACGAGTAAAACGAATAAAACGAGTAAAACGAGTAAAACGAGTAAAACGAGTAAAACGAGTAAAACGAGTAAAACTAGTAAAACGAGTTAAACGAGTAAAACGAGTAAAACGAGTAAAACGAGAAAAAGGAGTAAAACGAGTAAAACTAGTGAAAAGAGTAAAACGAGTAAAACGAGTAAAACGAGTAAAACGAGAAAAAGGAGTAAAACGAGTAAAACTAGTGAAAAGAGTAAAACGAGTAAAACGAGTAAAACTAGTAAAACGAGTAAAACTAGTAAAACGAGTTAAACGAGTAAAACGAATAAAACGAGTAAAACGAGAAAAAGGAGTAAAACGAGTAAAACTAGTAAAACGAGCAAAACGAGTAAAACGAGCAAAACGAGTAAAACGAGTAAAACGAGCAAAACGAGTAAAACGAGCAAAACGAGTAATACGAGTAAAACGAGTAATACGAGTAATACGAGTAAAACGAGTAAAACGAGTAAAACGAGTAAAACGAGTAAAACGAGTAAAACGAGTAATACGAGTAAAACGAGTAAAACTAGTAAAACGAGTAAAACGAGTAAAACGAGTAAAACGAGTAAAACTAGTGAAAAGAGTAAAACGAGTGAAACGAGTAAAACGAGTAAAACGAGTAAAACTAGTAAAACGAGTAAAACTAGTAAAACGAGTTAAACGAGTAAAACGAGTAAAACGAGTAAAACGAGAAAAAGGAGTAAAACGAGTAAAACTAGTGAAAAGAGTAAAACGAGTGAGACGAGTAAAACGAGTGAAACGAGTGACACGAGTAAAACGAGCGAAACGAGTAAAACGAGCGAAACGAGTAAAACGAGCGAAACGAGTAAAACGAGCGAAACGAGTAAAACGAGCGAAACGAGTAAAACGAGCGAAACGAGTAAAACGAGCGAAACGAGTAAAACGAGGAAAGCGAGTAAAACGAGCAAAACGAGTAAAACGAGCAAAACGAGTAAAACGAGCAAAACGAGTAAAACGAGCAAAACGAGTAAAATGAGCAAAACGAGTAAACGAGCAAAACGAGTAAAACTAGTAAAACGAGTAAAACGAGTAAAACGAGTAAAACGAGTAATACGAGTAATACGAGTAAAACGAGTAAAACGAGTGAAACGAGTAAAACGAGTAAAACGAGTAAAACGAGTAAAACTAGTAAAACGAGTAAAACGAGTAAAACGAGTAAAACGAGTTAAACGAGTAAAACTAGTAAAACGAGTAAAACGAGTTGAACGAGTAAAACGAGTACAACGAGTGAAACGAGTAAAACGAGTAAAACGAGTAAAACCAGTAATACGAGTAAAACGAGTAAAACGAGTAAAACGAGTAAAACGAGTAAAACGAGTAAAACGAGTAAAACGAGTAAAACGAGTAAAACGAGTAAAACGAGTAAAACGAGTAAAACTAGTAAAACGAGTAAAACTAGTAAAACGAGTTAAACGAGTAAAACGAATAAAACGAGTAAAACGAGAAAAAGGAGTAAAACGAGTAAAACTAGTAAAACGAGCAAAACGAGTAAAACGAGCAAAACGAGTAAAACGAGTAAAACGAGCAAACGAGTAAAACGAGCAAAACGAGTAATACGAGTAAAACGAGTAATACGAGTAATACGAGTAAAACGAGTAAAACGAGTAAAACGAGTAAAACGAGTAAAACGAGTAAAACGAGTAATACGAGTAAAACGAGTAAAACTAGTAAAACGAGTAAAACGAGTAAAACGAGTAAAACGAGTAAAACTAGTAAAACGAGTTAAACGAGTAAAACGAGTAAAACGAGTAAAACGAGTAAAAGGTGTATAACGAGTAAAACTAGTGAAAATAGTAAAACGAGTGAAACGAGTAAAACGAGTAAAACGAGTAAAACTAGTAAAACGAGTAAAACGAGTAAAATGAGTAAAACAAGTAAAACGAGTAAAAGGAGAAAAACGAGTAAAACGAGTAAAACGAGTAAAACGAGTAAAACTAGTAAAACGAGTAAAACGAGTAAAACGAGTAAAACTAGTAAAACGAGTAAAACTAGTAAAACGAGTTAAACGAGTAAAACGAGTAAAACGAGTAAAACGAGAAAAAGGAGTAAAAGGAGTAAAACGAGTAAAACTAGTGAAAAGAGTAAAACGAGTGAAACGAGTAAAACGAGTAAAACGAGTAAAACTAGTAAAACGAGTAAAACTAGTAAAACGAGTTAAACGAGTAAAACGAGTAAAACGAGTAAAACGAGAAAAAGGAGTAAAACGAGTAAAACTAGTGAAAAGAGTAAAACGAGTGAGACGAGTAAAACGAGTGAAACGAGTGAAACGAGTAAAACGAGCGAAACGAGTAAAACGAGCGAAACGAGTAAAACGAGCGAAACGAGTAAAACGAGCGAAACGAGTAAAACGAGCGAAACGAGTAAAACGAGCGAAACGAGTAAAACGAGCGAAACGAGTAAAACGAGGAAAGCGAGTAAAACGAGCAAAACGAGTAAAACGAGCAAAACGAGTAAAACGAGCAAAACGAGTAAAACGAGCAAAACGATTAAAACGCGCAAAACGAGTAAAACGAGCAAAACGAGTAAAACGAGCAAAACGAGTAAAACGAGCAAAACGAGTAAAACGAGTAAAACGAGTAAAACGAGTAAAACGAGTAAAACGAGTTAAACGAGTAAAACTAGTAAAACGAGTAAAACGAGTTGAACGAGTAAAACGAGTACAACGAGTGAAACGAGTAAAACGAGTAAAACGAGTAAAACGAGTAAAACGAGTTAAACGAGTAAAACGAGTAAAACGAGTAAAACGAGTAAAACGAGTAAAACTAGTAAAACGAGTAAAACGAGTAAAACGAGTAAAACTAGTAAAACGAGTAAAACTAGTAAAACGAGTTAAACGAGTAAAACGAGTAAAACGAGTAAAACGAGAAAAAGGAGTAAAAGGAGTAAAACGAGTAAAACTAGTGAAAAGAGTAAAACGAGTGAAACGAGTAAAACGAGTAAAACGAGTAAAACTAGTAAAACGAGTAAAACTAGTAAAACGAGTTAAACGAGTAAAACGAGTAAAACGAGTAAAACGAGAAAAAGGAGTAAAACGAGTAAAACTAGTGAAAAGAGTAAAACGAGTGAGACGAGTAAAACGAGTGAAACGAGTGAAACGAGTAAAACGAGCGAAACGAGTAAAACGAGCGAAACGAGTAAAACGAGCGAAACGAGTAAAACGAGCGAAACGAGTAAAACGAGGAAAGCGAGTAAAACGAGCAAAACGAGTAAAACGAGCAAAACGAGTAAAACGAGCAAAACGAGTAAAACGAGCAAAACGATTAAAACGCGCAAAACGAGTAAAACGAGCAAAACGAGTAAAACGAGCAAAACGAGTAAAACGAGCAAAACGAGTAAAACGAGTAAAACGAGTAAAACGAGTAAAACGAGTAAAACGAGTTAAACGAGTAAAACTAGTAAAACGAGTAAAACGAGTTGAACGAGTAAAACGAGTACAACGAGTGAAACGAGTAAAACGAGTAAAACGAGTAAAACCAGTAAAACGAGTAAAACGAGTAAAACGAGTAAAACGAATAAAACTAGTAAAACGAGTAAAACGAGTAAAACTAGTAAAACGAGTAAAACGAGTAAACGAGTAAAACGAGTAAAACGAGTAAAACGAGTAAAACGAGAAAAAGGAGTAAAACGAGTAAAACTAGTGAAAAGAGTAAAACGAGTGAGACGAGTAAAACGAGTGAAACGAGTGAAACGAGTAAAACGAGCGAAACGAGTAAAACGAGCGAAACGAGTAAAACGAGCGAAACGAGTAAAACGAGCGAAACGAGTAAAACGAGCGAAACGAGTAAAACGAGCGAAACGAGTAAAACGAGCGAAACGAGTAAAACGAGCGAAACGAGTAAAACGAGCGAAAAGAGTAAAACGAGGAAAGCGAGTAAAACGAGTAGAACGAGTAAAACGAGCAAAACGAGTAAAACGAGCAAAACGAGTAAAACGAGCAAAACGAGTAAAACGAGTAAAACGAGTAAAACGAGTAAAACGAGTAAAACGAGTAAAACGAGTAAAACGAGTAAAACGAGTAAAACGAGTAAAACGAGTAAAACGAGTAAAACGAGTAAAACGAGTAAAACGAGTAAAACTAGTAAAACGAGTAAAACGAGTAAAACGAGTAAAACGAGTAAAACGAGTAAAACTAGTGAAAAGAGTAAAACTAGTGAAAAGAGTAAAACGAGTGAAACGAGTAAAACGAGTAAAACGAGCGAAACGAGTAAAACGAGCGAAACGAGTAAAACGAGCGAAACGAGTAAAACGAGCGAAACGAGTAAAACGAGCGAAACGAGTAAAACGAGCGAAACGAGTAAAACGAGCAAAACGAGTAAAACGAGCAAAACGTGTAAAACGAGCAAAACGAGTAAAACGAGCAAAACGAGTAAAACGAGCAAAACGAGTAAAACGAGCAAAACGAGTAAAACGAGCAAAACGAGTAAAACGAGCAAAACGAGTAAACGAGCAAAACGAGTAAAACTAGTAAAACGAGTAAAACGAGTAAAACGAGTAATACGAGTAATACGAGTAATACGAGTGAAACGAGTAAAACGAGTAAAACGAGTAAAACGAGTAAAACGAGTAAAACGAGTAAAACTAGTAAAACGAGTAAAACGAGTAAAACGAGTAAAACGAGTTAAACGAGTAAAACTAGTAAAACGAGTAAAACGAGTTGAACGAGTAAAACGAGTACAACGAGTGAAACGAGTAAAACGAGTAAAACGAGTAAAACCAGTAAAACGAGTAAAACGAGTAAAACGAGTAAAACGAGTAAAACGAGTAAAACGAGTAAAACGAGTAAAACGAGTAAAACGAGTAAAACGAGTAAAACTAGTAAAACGAGTAAAACTAGTAAAACGAGTTAAACGAGTAAAACGAATAAAACGAGTAAAACGAGAAAAAGGAGTAAAACGAGTAAAACTAGTAAAACGAGCAAAACGAGTAAAACGAGCAAAACGAGTAAAACGAGTAAAACGAGCAAAACGAGTAAAACGAGCAAAACGAGTAATACGAGTAAAACGAGTAATACGAGTAATACGAGTAAAACGAGTAAAACGAGTAAAACGAGTAAAACGAGTAAAACGAGTAAAACGAGTAATACGAGTAAAACGAGTAAAACTAGTAAAACGAGTAAAACGAGTAAAACGAGTAAAACGAGTAAAACTAGTAAAACGAGTTAAACGAGTAAAACGAGTAAAACGAGTAAAACGAGTAAAAGGTGTATAACGAGTAAAACTAGTGAAAATAGTAAAACGAGTGAAACGAGTAAAACGAGTAAAACGAGTAAAACTAGTAAAACGAGTAAAACGAGTAAAATGAGTAAAACAAGTAAAACGAGTAAAAGGAGAAAAACGAGTAAAACGAGTAAAACGAGTAAAACGAGTAAAACTAGTAAAACGAGTAAAACGAGTAAAACTAGTAAAACGAGTTAAACGAGTAAAACGAGTAAAACGAGTAAAACGAGAAAAAGGAGTAAAAGGAGTAAAACGAGTAAAACTAGTGAAAAGAGTAAAACGAGTGAAACGAGTAAAACGAGTAAAACGAGTAAAACTAGTAAAACGAGTAAAACTAGTAAAACGAGTTAAAAGAGTAAAACGAGTGAGACGAGTAAAACGAGTGAAACGAGTGAAACGAGTAAAACGAGCGAAACGAGTAAAACGAGCGAAACGAGTAAAACGAGCGAAACGAGTAAAACGAGGAAAGCGAGTAAAACGAGCAAAACGAGTAAAACGAGCAAAACGAGTAAAACGAGCAAAACGAGTAAAACGAGCAAAACGATTAAAACGCGCAAAACGAGTAAAACGAGCAAAACGAGTAAAACGAGCAAAACGAGTAAAACGAGCAAAACGAGTAAAACGAGTAAAACGAGTAAAACGAGTAAAACGAGTAAAACGAGTTAAACGAGTAAAACTAGTAAAACGAGTAAAACGAGTTGAACGAGTAAAACGAGTACAACGAGTGAAACGAGTAAAACGAGTAAAACGAGTAAAACCAGTAAAACGAGTAAAACGAGTAAAACGAGTAAAACGAATAAAACTAGTAAAACGAGTAAAACGAGTAAAACTAGTAAAACGAGTTAAACGAGTTAAACGAGTAAAACGAGTAAAACGAGTAAAACGAGTAAAACGAGAAAAAGGAGTAAAACGAGTAAAACTAGTGAAAAGAGTAAAACGAGTGAGACGAGTAAAACGAGTGAAACGAGTGAAACGAGTAAAACGAGCGAAACGAGTAAAACGAGCGAAACGAGTAAAACGAGCGAAACGAGTAAAACGAGCGAAACGAGTAAAACGAGCGAAACGAGTAAAACGAGCGAAACGAGTAAAACGAGCGAAAAGAGTAAAACGAGGAAAGCGAGTAAAACGAGTAGAACGAGTAAAACGAGCAAAACGAGTAAAACGAGCAAAACGAGTAAAACGAGCAAAACGAGTAAAACGAGTAAAACGAGTAAAACGAGTAAAACGAGTAAAACGAGTAAAACGAATAAAACGAGTAAAACGAGTAAAACGAGTAAAACGAGTAAAACGAGTAAGACGAGTAAAACGAGTAAAACGAGTAAAACGAGTAAAACTAGTAAAACGAGTAAAACTAGTAAACGAGTTTAACGAGTAAAACGAGTAAAACGAGTAAAACGAGTAAAACGAGAAAAAGGAGTAAAACGAGTAAAACTAGTGAAAAGAGTAAAACTAGTGAAAAGAGTAAAACGAGTGAGACGAGTAAAACGAGCGAAACGAGTAAAACGAGCGAAACGAGTAAAACGAGCGAAACGAGTAAAACGAGCGAAACGAGTAAAACGAGCGAAACGAGTAAAACGAGCGAAACGAGTAAAACGAGCGAAACGAGTAAAACGAGGAAAGCGAGTAAAACGAGCAAAACGAGTAAAACGAGCAAAACGAGTAAAACGAGCAAAACGAGTAAAACGAGTAAAACGAGCAAAACGAGTAAAACGAGCAAAACGAGTAAAACGAGCAAAACGAGTAAAATGAGCAAAACGAGTAAAACGAGCAAAACGAGTAAAACTAGTAAAACGAGTAAAACGAGTAAAACGAGTAAAACGAGTAAAACGAGTAAAACGAGTAAAACGAGTTAAACGAGTAAAACTAGTAAAACGAGCAAAACGAGTAAAACGAGCAAAACGAGTAAAACGAGCAAAACGATTAAAACGCGCAAAACGAGTAAAACGAGCAAAACGAGTAAAACGAGCAAAACGAGTAAAACGAGCAAAACGAGTAAAACGAGTAAAACGAGTAAAACGAGTAAAACGAGTAAAACGAGTTAAACGAGTAAAACTAGTAAAACGAGTAAAACGAGTTGAACGAGTAAAACGAGTACAACGAGTGAAACGAGTAAAACGAGTAAAACGAGTAAAACCAGTAAAACGAGTAAAACGAGTAAAACGAGTAAAACGAGTAAAACTAGTAAAACGAGTAAAACGAGTAAAACTAGTAAAACGAGTTAAACGAGTTAAACAAGTAAAACGAGTAAAACGAGTAAAACGAGTAAAACGAGAAAAAGGAGTAAAACGAGTAAAACTAGTGAAAAGAGTAAAACGAGTGAGACGAGTAAAACGAGTGAAACGAGTGAAACGAGTAAAACGAGCGAAACGAGTAAAACGAGCGAAACGAGTAAAACGAGCGAAACGAGTAAAACGAGCGAAACGAGTAAAACGAGCGAAACGAGTAAAACGAGCGAAACGAGTAAAACGAGCGAAACGAGTAAAACGAGGAAAGCGAGTAAAACGAGCAAAACGAGTAAAACGAGCAAAACGAGTAAAACGAGCAAAACGAGTAAAACGAGTAAAACGAGCAAAACGAGTAAAACGAGCAAAACGAGTAAAACGAGCAAAACGAGTAAAATGAGCAAAACGAGTAAAACGAGCAAAACGAGTAAAACTAGTAAAACGAGTAAAACGAGTAAAACGAGTAAAACGAGTAAAACGAGTAAAACGAGTAAAACGAGTAAAACGAGTAAAACGAATAAAACGAGTAAAACGAGTAAAACGAGTAAAACGAGTAAAACGAGTAAGACGAGTAAAACGAGTAAAACGAGTAAAACGAGTAAAACTAGTAAAACGAGTAAAACTAGTAAAACGAGTTTAACGAGTAAAACGAGTAAAACGAGTAAAACGAGTAAAACGAGAAAAAGGAGTAAAACGAGTAAAACTAGTGAAAAGAGTAAAACTAGTGAAAAGAGTAAAACGAGTGAGACGAGTAAAACGAGCGAAACGAGTAAAACGAGCGAAACGAGTAAAACGAGCGAACCGAGTAAAACGAGCGAAACGAGTAAAACGAGCGAAACGAGTAAAACGAGGAAAGCGAGTAAAACGAGCAAAACGAGTAAAACGAGCAAAACGAGTAAAACGAGCAAAACGAGTAAAACGAGTAAAACGAGCAAAACGAGTAAAACGAGCAAAACGAGTAAAACGAGCAAAACGAGTAAAATGAGCAAAACGAGTAAAACGAGCAAAACGAGTAAAACTAGTAAAACGAGTAAAACGAGTAAAACGAGTAAAACGAGTAAAACGAGGAATACGAGTAATACGAGTAAAACGAGTAAAACGAGTGAAACGAGTAAAACGAGTAAAACGAGTAAAACGAGTAAAACGAGTAAAACGAGTACAACGAGTGAAACGAGTAAAACGAGTAAAACGAGTAAAACTAATAAAACGAGTAAAACTAGTAAAACGAGTTAAACGAGTAAAACGAATAAAACGAGTAAAACGAGAAAAAGGAGTAAAACGAGTAAAACTAGTAAAACGAGCAAAACGAGTAAAACGAGCAAAACGAGTAAAACGAGTAAAACGAGCAAAACGAGTAAAACGAGTAAAACGAGTTAAACGAGTAAAACTAGTAAAACGAGTAAAACGAGTTGAACGAGTAAAACGAGTACAACGAGTGAAACGAGTAAAACGAGTAAAACGAGTAAAACCAGTAAAACGAGTAAAACGAGTAAAACGAGTAAAACGAGTAAAACTAGTAAAACGAGTAAAACGAGTAAAACTAGTAAAACGAGTTAAACGAGTTAAACGAGTAAAACGAGTAAAACGAGTAAAACGAGTAAAACGAGAAAAAGGAGTAAAACGAGTAAAACTAGTGAAAAGAGTAAAACGAGTGAGACGAGTAAAACGAGTGAAACGAGTGAAATGAGTAAAACGAGCGAAACGAGTAAAACGAGCGAAACGAGTAAAACGAGCGAAACGAGTAAAACGAGCGAAACGAGTAAAACGAGCGAAACGAGTAAAACGAGCGAAACGAGTAAAACGAGCGAAACGAGTAAAACGAGCGAAAAGAGTAAAACGAGGAAAGCGAGTAAAACGAGTAGAACGAGTAAAACGAGCAAAACGAGTAAAACGAGTAAAACGAGCAAAACGAGTAAAACGAGCAAAACGAGTAAAACGAGTAAAACGAGTAAAACGAGTAAAACGAGTAAAACGAGTAAAACGAGTAAAACGAGTAAAACGAATAAAACGAGTAAAACGAGTAAAACGAGTAAAACGAGTAAAACGAGTAAAACGAGTAAAACGAGTAAGACGAGTAAAACGAGTAAAACGAGTAAAACGAGTAAAACTAGTAAAACGAGTAAAACTAGTAAAACGAGTTTAACGAGTAAAACGAGTAAAACGAGTAAAACGAGTAAAACGAGAAAAAGGAGTAAAACGAGTAAAACTAGTGAAAAGAGTAAAACTAGTGAAAAGAGTAAAACGAGTGAGACGAGTAAAACGAGCGAAACGAGTAAAACGAGCGAAACGAGTAAAACGAGCGAAACGAGTAAAACGAGCGAAACGAGTAAAACGAGGAAAGCGAGTAAAACGAGCAAAACGAGTAAAACGAGCAAAACGAGTAAAACGAGCAAAACGAGTAAAACGAGTAAAACGAGCAAAACGAGTAAAACGAGCAAAACGAGTAAAACGAGCAAAACGAGTAAAATGAGCAAAACGAGTAAAACGAGCAAAACGAGTAAAACTAGTAAAACGAGTAAAACGAGTAAAACGAGTAAAACGAGTAAAACGAGGAATACGAGTAATACGAGTAAAACGAGTAAAACGAGTGAAACGAGTAAAACGAGTAAAACGAGTAAAACGAGTAAAACGAGTAAAACGAGTACAACGAGTGAAACGAGTAAAACGAGTAAAACGAGTAAAACTAGTAAAACGAGTAAAACTAGTAAAACGAGTTAAACGAGTAAAACGAATAAAACGAGTAAAACGAGGAAAAAGGAGTAACACGAGTAAAACTAGTAAAACGAGCAAAACGAGTAAAACGAGCAAAACGAGTAAACGAGTAAAACGAGCAAAACGAGTAAAACGAGCAAAACGAGTAATACGAGTAAAACGAGTAATACGAGTAATACGAGTAAAACGAGTAAAACGAGTAAAACGAGTAAAACGAGTAAAACGAGTAAAACGAGTAAAACGAGTAATACGAGTAAAACGAGTAAAACTAGTAAACGAGTAAAACGAGTAAAACGAGTAAAACGAGTAAAACTAGTGAAAAGAGTAAAACGAGTGAAACGAGTAAAACGAGTAAAACGAGTAAAACTAGTAAAACGAGTAAAACTAGTAAAACGAGTTAAACGAGTAAAACGAGTAAAACGAGTAAAACGAGAAAAAGGAGTAAAACGAGTAAAACTAGTGAAAAGAGTAAAACGAGTGAGACGAGTAAAACGAGTGAAACGAGTGACACGAGTAAAACGAGCGAAACGAGTAAAACGAGCGAAACGAGTAAAACGAGCGAAACGAGTAAAACGAGCGAAACGAGTAAAACGAGCGAAACGAGTAAAACGAGCGAAACGAGTAAAACGAGCGAAACGAGTAAAACGAGCGAAACGAGTAAAACGAGCGAAACGAGTAAAACGAGCGAAACGAGTAAAACGAGCGAAACGAGTAAAACGAGGAAAGCGAGTAAAACGAGTAAAACGAGTAAAACGAGTAAAACTAGTAAAACGAGTAAAACGAGTAAAACGAGTAAAACGAGTTAAACGAGTAAAACTAGTAAAACGAGTAAAACGAGTTGAACGAGTAAAACGAGTACAACGAGTGAAACGAGTAAAACGAGTAAAACGAGTAAAACCAGTAAAACGAGTAAAACGAGTAAAACGAGTAAAACGAGTAAAACGAGTAAAACGAGTAAAACGAGTAAAACGAGTAAAACGAGTAAAACGAGTAAAACTAGTAAAACGAGTAAAACTAGTAAAACGAGTTAAACGAGTAAAACGAATAAAACGAGTAAAACGAGAAAAAGGAGTAAAACGAGTAAAACTAGTAAAACGAGCAAAACGAGTAAAACGAGCAAAACGAGTAAAACGAGTAAAACGAGCAAAACGAGTAAAACGAGCAAAACGAGTAATACGAGTAAAACGAGTAATACGAGTAATACGAGTAAAACGAGTAAAACGAGTAAAACGAGTAAAACGAGTAAAACGAGTAAAACGAGTAATACGAGTAAAACGAGTAAAACTAGTAAAACGAGTAAAACGAGTAAAACGAGTAAAACGAGTAAAACTAGTAAAACGAGTTAAACGAGTAAAACGAGGTAAAACGAGTAAAACGAGTAAAAGGTGTATAACGAGTAAAACTAGTGAAAATAGTAAAACGAGTGAAACGAGTAAAACGAGGTAAAACGAGTAAAACTAGTAAAACGAGTAAAACGAGTAAAATGAGTAAAACAAGTAAAACGAGTAAAAGGAGAAAAACGAGTAAAACGAGTAAAACGAGTAAAACGAGTAAAACTAGTAAAACGAGGTAAAACGAGTAAAACTAGTAAAACGAGTTAAACGAGTAAAACGAGTAAAACGAGTAAAACGAGAAAAAGGAGTAAAAGGAGTAAAACGAGTAAAACTAGTGAAAAGAGTAAAACGAGTGAAACGAGTAAAACGAGTAAAACGAGTAAAACTAGTAAAACGAGTAAAACTAGTAAAACGAGTTAAAAGAGTAAAACGAGTGAGACGAGTAAAACGAGTGAAACGAGTGAAACGAGTAAAACGAGCGAAACGAGTAAAACGAGCGAAACGAGTAAAACGAGCGAAACGAGTAAAACGAGGAAAGCGAGTAAAACGAGCAAAACGAGTAAAACGAGCAAAACGAGTAAAACGAGCAAAACGAGTAAAACGAGCAAAACGATTAAAACGCGCAAAACGAGTAAAACGAGCAAAACGAGTAAAACGAGCAAAACGAGTAAAACGAGCAAAACGAGTAAAACGAGTAAAACGAGTAAAACGAGTAAAACGAGTAAAACGAGTTAAACGAGTAAAACTAGTAAAACGAGTAAAACGAGTTGAACGAGTAAAACGAGTACAACGAGTGAAACGAGTAAAACGAGGTAAAACGAGTAAAACCAGTAAAACGAGTAAAACGAGTAAAACGAGTAAAACGAATAAAACTAGTAAAACGAGTAAAACGAGTAAAACTAGTAAAACGAGTTAAACGAGTTAAACGAGTAAAACGAGTAAAACGAGGTAAAACGAGTAAAACGAGAAAAAGGAGTAAAACGAGTAAAACTAGTGAAAAGAGTAAAACGAGTGAGACGAGTAAAACGAGTGAAACGAGTGAAACGAGTAAAACGAGCGAAACGAGTAAAACGAGCGAAACGAGTAAAACGAGCGAAACGAGTAAAACGAGCGAAACGAGTAAAACGAGCGAAACGAGTAAAACGAGCGAAACGAGTAAAACGAGCGAAAAGAGTAAAACGAGGAAAGCGAGTAAAACGAGTAGAACGAGTAAAACGAGCAAAACGAGTAAAACGAGCAAAACGAGTAAAACGAGCAAAACGAGTAAAACGAGTAAAACGAGTAAAACGAGTAAAACGAGTAAAACGAGTAAAACGAATAAAACGAGTAAAACGAGTAAAACGAGTAAAACGAGTAAAACGAGTAAGACGAGTAAAACGAGTAAAACGAGTAAAACGAGTAAAACTAGTAAAACGAGTAAAACTAGTAAAACGAGTTTAACGAGTAAAACGAGTAAAACGAGTAAAACGAGTAAAACGAGAAAAAGGAGTAAAACGAGTAAAACTAGTGAAAAGAGTAAAACTAGTGAAAAGAGTAAAACGAGTGAGACGAGTAAAACGAGCGAAACGAGTAAAACGAGCGAAACGAGTAAAACGAGCGAAACGAGTAAAACGAGCGAAACGAGTAAAACGAGCGAAACGAGTAAAACGAGCGAAACGAGTAAAACGAGCGAAACGAGTAAAACGAGGAAAGCGAGTAAAACGAGCAAAACGAGTAAAACGAGCAAAACGAGTAAAACGAGCAAAACGAGTAAAACGAGTAAAACGAGCAAAACGAGTAAAACGAGCAAAACGAGTAAAACGAGCAAAACGAGTAAAATGAGCAAAACGAGTAAAACGAGCAAAACGAGTAAAACTAGTAAAACGAGTAAAACGAGTAAAACGAGTAAAACGAGTAAAACGAGTAAAACGAGTAAAACGAGTTAAACGAGTAAAACTAGTAAAACGAGCAAAACGAGTAAAACGAGCAAAACGAGTAAAACGAGCAAAACGATTAAAACGCGCAAAACGAGGTAAAACGAGCAAACGAGTAAAACGAGCAAAACGAGTAAAACGAGCAAAACGAGTAAAACGAGTAAAACGAGTAAAACGAGTAAAACGAGTAAAACGAGTTAAACGAGTAAAACTAGTAAAACGAGTAAAACGAGTTGAACGAGTAAAACGAGTACAACGAGTGAAACGAGTAAAACGAGTAAAACGAGTAAAACCAGTAAAACGAGTAAAACGAGTAAAACGAGTAAAACGAGTAAAACTAGTAAAACGAGTAAAACGAGTAAAACTAGTAAAACGAGCAAAACGAGTAAAACGAGCAAAACGAGTAAAACGAGTAAAACGAGCAAAACGAGTAAAACGAGTAAAACGAGTTAAACGAGTAAAACTAGTAAAACGAGTAAAACGAGTTGAACGAGTAAAACGAGTACAACGAGTGAAACGAGTAAAACGAGTAAAACGAGGTAAAACCAGTAAAACGAGGTAAAACGAGTAAAACGAGTAAAACGAGTAAAACTAGTAAAACGAGTAAAACGAGTAAAACTAGTAAAACGAGTTAAACGAGTTAAACGAGTAAAACGAGTAAAACGAGTAAAACGAGTAAAACGAGAAAAAGGAGTAAAACGAGTAAAACTAGTGAAAAGAGTAAAACGAGTGAGACGAGTAAAACGAGTGAAACGAGTGAAATGAGTAAAACGAGCGAAACGAGGTAAAACGAGCGAAACGAGTAAAACGAGCGAAACGAGTAAAACGAGCGAAACGAGTAAAACGAGCGAAACGAGTAAAACGAGCGAAACGAGTAAAACGAGCGAAACGAGTAAAACGAGCGAAAAGAGTAAAACGAGGAAAGCGAGTAAAACGAGTAGAACGAGTAAAACGAGCAAAACGAGTAAAACGAGTAAAACGAGCAAAACGAGTAAAACGAGCAAAACGAGTAAAACGAGTAAAACGAGTAAAACGAGTAAAACGAGTAAAACGAGTAAAACGAGTAAAACGAGTAAAACGAATAAAACGAGTAAAACGAGTAAAACGAGTAAAACGAGTAAAACGAGTAAAACGAGTAAAACGAGTAAGACGAGTAAAACGAGTAAAACGAGTAAAACGAGTAAAACTAGTAAAACGAGTAAAACTAGTAAAACGAGTTTAACGAGTAAAACGAGTAAAACGAGTAAAACGAGTAAAACGAGAAAAAGGAGTAAAACGAGTAAAACTAGTGAAAAGAGTAAAACTAGTGAAAAGAGTTAAAACGAGTGAGACGAGTAAAACGAGCGAAACGAGTAAAACGAGCGAAACGAGTAAAACGAGCGAAACGAGTAAAACGAGCGAAACGAGTAAAACGAGCGAAACGAGTAAAACGAGGAAAGCGAGTAAAACGAGCAAAACGAGTAAAACGAGCAAAACGAGTAAAACGAGCAAAACGAGTAAAACGAGTAAAACGAGCAAAACGAGTAAAACGAGCAAAACGAGTAAAACGAGCAAAACGAGTAAAATGAGCAAAACGAGTAAAACGAGCAAAACGAGTAAAACTAGTAAAACGAGTAAAACGAGTAAAACGAGTAAAACGAGTAAAACGAGGAATACGAGTAATACGAGTAAAACGAGTAAAACGAGTGAAACGAGTAAAACGAGTAAAACGAGTAAAACGAGTAAAACGAGTAAAACGAGTACAACGAGTGAAACGAGTAAAACGAGTAAAACGAGTAAAACTAGTAAAACGAGTAAAACTAGTAAAACGAGTTAAACGAGTAAAACGAATAAAACGAGTAAAACGAGAAAAAGGAGTAACACGAGTAAAACTAGTAAAACGAGCAAAACGAGTAAAACGAGCAAAACGAGTAAAACGAGTAAAACGAGCAAAACGAGTAAAACGAGCAAAACGAGTAATACGAGTAAAACGAGTAATACGAGTAATACGAGTAAAACGAGTAAAACGAGTAAAACGAGTAAAACGAGTAAAACGAGTAAAACGAGTAAAACGAGTAATACGAGTAAAACGAGTAAAACTAGTAAAACGAGTAAAACGAGTAAAACGAGTAAAACGAGTAAAACTAGTGAAAAGAGTAAAACGAGTGAAACGAGTAAAACGAGTAAAACGAGTAAAACTAGTAAAACGAGTAAAACTAGTAAAACGAGTTAAACGAGTAAAACGAGTAAAACGAGTAAAACGAGAAAAAGGAGTAAAACGAGTAAAACTAGTGAAAAGAGTAAAACGAGTGAGACGAGTAAAACGAGTGAAACGAGTGACACGAGTAAAACGAGCGAAACGAGTAAAACGAGCGAAACGAGTAAAACGAGCGAAACGAGTAAAACGAGCGAAACGAGTAAAACGAGCGAAACGAGTAAAACGAGCGAAACGAGTAAAACGAGCGAAACGAGTAAAACGAGCGAAACGAGTAAAACGAGCGAAACGAGTAAAACGAGCGAAACGAGTAAAACGAGCGAAACGAGTAAAACGAGGAAAGCGAGTAAAACGAGTAGAACGAATAAAACGAGCAAAACGAGTAAAACGAGCAAAACGAGTAAAACGAGCAAAACGAGTAAAACGAGCAAAACGAGTAAAACGAGTAAAACGAATAAAACGAGTAAAACGAGTAAAACGAGTAAAACGAGTAAAACGAGTAAAACGAGTATAAAACGAGTAAAACGAGTAAAACGAGTTAAACGAGTTAAACGAGTAAAACGAGTTAAACGAGTAAAACGAGTGAAACGAGTAAAGCCAGTAAAACGAGTAAAACGAGTAAAACGAGTAAAACGAGTAAAACGAGTAAAACGAGTAAAACTAGTAAAACGAGTAAAACTAGTAAAACGAGTTTAACGAGTAAAACGAGTAAAACGAGTAAAACGAGAAAAAGGAGTAAAACGAGTAAAACTAGTGAAAAGAGTAAAACTAGTGAAAAGAGTAAAACGAGTGAGACGAGTAAAACGAGCGAAACGAGTAAAACGAGCGAAACGAGTAAAACGAGCGAAACGAGTAAAACGAGCGAAACGAGTAAAACGAGCGAAACGAGTAAAACGAGCGAAACGAGTAAAACGAGCGAAACGAGTAAAACGAGGAAAGCGAGTAAAACGAGCAAAACGAGTAAAACGAGCAAAACGAGTAA